>NC_040033.1:394941-402441 GCF_000972845.2 Larimichthys crocea
TTCTTTGTGTTTACGTGTAGCTACCAGCAGATCCTGTTTACGCTGTAACCGTGGATGTGGAGACAACAATCGGCCGCGGCGTTTGTCGAGGAAAGTTCAGGTTGTGAAGCGTCCGTGCAGGTCTGAGTGTTTCTGAGCTGTGATCACGTCTTACTGTCCTCTGCACTCTCACAGATTTCTGTGTGTGTGATGTAATTAAGAGGCACCCTCGTCCTGATCAGAGAGGCTCGATTGGCAACAGATGAAGCGCTTTAATTTCCTCTAATGAGGGGAGAGAGGTGGGTGGAGGGGAGGCGGTGCAGAGAGAGAGAGAGAGAGAGGATGAGCACACAGACAGTAGCTTTACTGTCCAACATGAACCTCTGAACTTTGAACAAGAAGCAGTAGACTCTGTTATTATGTGTGTGTGTGTGTGTGTGTGTTGTGGACAGATTACCATGGTAACGTGGTTGGCATGGCGACAAAATCCCCCCCCCCCCCTTCCTCTTCCTCTTCCTCATACCTCTTCCTCTCTCATCTCTGTACTAAAAATGTCGGGCTCTCCGAGCACCGTCGTTATATCATAACGCTTCAGCTCGCTCGCTCTCATTCACTGTCAATGTCTCTCGACCAAAGCGCTTCATCGCGAACAGTTTCCTGCAAAATGTTTCACAATAAAAGCCTCGTTAAGAGAAAGTATGTGTGTGTTTCTGTCCACTGAAACACTAGAGGGCTTTTAATTTGTATTTACCTGAGTGACATGACGGCTGTCTGTTATATTTACAGGGTTAAAAAAATGATGTGCTCAAGTGTGTATGTGTTCTGAGTTCGTCAGACCAAAAGAAGAAAGTGTCATTAACCATCCTGCCAAATTTGAATGATTAAAAATATCAACAAGTTCATGAAATCAGGTAAAAATGAATTCTCAGCTGCAGGACTGTGGGGGCGTGTCCTCTGCGCAGGGTGGCCTCAGCGTGTCATCGAGCCGACCCTTTAGGCACCGCCCACAAACAAACAGTTTGAACCTCTAACTACACATTTCAGTGATACATCGTTCAAAGTCTTTTTCAGTTTTATTTTACAACATATTTAATGTGTTTGGAAAGAAAACACAAACTAGTTGAAGAAGACGTCGTACACCGGACCGATCATACGTAACCATGTCGGGAACAAAACCTAGAAATAAAATATCAGAACTGACCCAGACTTTAAAGGTCCAGTGTGTCAGTTTTAACCTCAGGAGTTGTAGTTGATGTCTCTCTCTCTTCACGTCTGGTGAACAGTTGAAGAGTTTCTGGACCCTCCAAGCTTTGAGCGTCTCCTCTGCCTTCATCGCTGCTCTGTTTCATCTCCATCCTCTGATCCTCGTCAGTCTTTTTACCTCGGTGCACTTCTTGGTGGATCAGTTACCAGCAGAACGAAGGAAAGGACACACACACACACACAGCACATACAGACTGTGTGTGCATAAGTGTGTGTGTGTGTGTGTGTGTGTGTGTGTGTGTGTGTGTGCAGAGCTGTGATTGAGAATCTCGTCTTGCCAGCTCCTGAATAAATGATGATGTCCTCCCTCTGCTCCTCCTCATCTATACTTAATGCTCTCGCTCTCTCTGTACTATAAAGTTCGGCCTGTGCTGTAAATCATATCTGCCTCTCTCCTCCATCTCTTCTCCTCCATCACTTCTCCTCCATCACTTCTCCTCCACTTCTCCTCTCTGCTCCGTCTGTTGTCGTTCACATTACATGTTCTGTTTCTTCTCTCATTACCTTTTTAAAATAAAGATTAATTCATGAGTTCAGTTTTAAATGTATGTAGAAGTCTCTAGTACGGGAGAAGTACGTAACGCTTTACGGCACTAAGTCACACAGCAGCAACTATTTCACTGATTCTGGTGAAACTGGATCATATTTTATGGAGGAAATGTTTTCTGGTTTTCCCTCTGATGTCCTCCGGCTGCTCCGCCTCAACTCTCTGTGATTTACAGAGTTTATGATGGACAGTGAAGTAAACTGCTGACAGCTGCTGCCGCTGTAGCTGCTGTTAGCTCATGTTAGCTCAGTCTGTTAGCTGCTGTTAGTCTCATGTTAGCTCAGTCTGGTTAGCTGCTGTTAGCTCATGTTAGCTCATTTGTAGCTGCTGTTTAGCTGCTGTTAGCTCAGTTAGCTCAGTCTGTTAGCGCGTTTAGCTCATGTTAGCTCAGTTGTTAGCAGCTGTTAGCTCATGTTAGCTCAGTCTGTTAGCTGCTGTTAGCTCATGTTAGCTCGTTTGCTTAGCTGCTGTTAGCTCATGTTAGCTCAGTCTGTTAGCTGCTGTTAGCTCATGGTAGTCTCAGTCGTTAGTGCTGTTAGCTCATGTTAGCTCAGTCTGTTAGCAGCTGTTAGCTCATGTTAGCTCAGTTGTGTTAGCGCTGTTAGCTCATGTTAGCTCATGTTAGCTGCTGTTAGCTCATGTTAGCTCAGTTGTTAGCAGCTTAGCTCAGTTTGTTAGCCGGGGCTTAAATTAATTAAATGAATAATGTGTACCTGCACTACATTTCCCATGAGCCACCGTTGGTCAAACAGCGTGGGAGGAGCCTCTGGTGCGTGTGTGTGTTGTGTGTGGTGGTGGTGGTGTGTGTGTGTGTGGTGTGGTGTGTGTGTGTGTGGGTGTTTGGCATCGTCAGATCACTTTAAAATATTTTTCTATAAAACATTTCAGTGCTGACACCTGACTGCCGCGTGTGCTCTATATGTGTGTGTGTTACTGAGGCCAGCGGAAACACACTTTATACCTCTAACCGACAAATCCCAGTTGTGTGTGTGTGTGTGTGTATGTGTGTTGTGTGTGTGTGGTGGTGTGTGTGTGTGTGTGTGTGTGGTGGGGTGGCCATCCGGCTGTTAATTTGATTGCGTAACAGGCTTAGGGGGCGCAGATTGTCTGGAATGGCATCCCGCTCGCTCAATCCGTGATAGCTGCTGCTGGCCATGGAAAGCACCACACACACACCACCACACACACACAACACCACACACACACACACACACACACACACACACACACACACACACACACACTGTAATTTACATTACATTGACGTTTGAGTCGTTTAGCTCATGCTCTTTACCCACGGCGACTCACACTGAGTAGAAAAAGCTTCAGATCACCAGGATTTTAAAGCAACCAGCAGTGTCGCACACACACACACACACACACACACACACACACACACACACACACACACACACACACACACTCTGACGCTTGCTATCCATCATTACAATAAACACACCGTCTTTTCAAGCCAGACTCTGACTCTGTTGGGTCATAGTCAGCTGTGAACTCTTTATAACCGCTGCAAAGATGAATGGAAACTAATGATCAGTGGTGTGTTGACGAGAATAAATAAAGTTTATATATAAACGTTCACGTCCACATGAAGGAATAAACACTTTTCTTTACTCACTTTAAAGCCACAGCGATTCATTTTTTGGCTACTTAATAAAACGGGAATGTTTCTCCCTCCAGACTTTGTTTACTTGCTCAGATTTTCCTGGTTCATGTTCTTCTAAATATGCTTCTGCATGTGGAAATATGCTATTACTTTCTCTTTTGTCTGTTTTTACATGTGGTAGTTTGCACGGAGGTATTTTATTTTGAAAATCCAGCGGATTCTCTGTGCTTTTTCTGTGTCTGGCTTCCGGTCAGCTCGAGGTGTTCTGTGGAAATTGAATCCAACGCAGAGCCGAGCGAAGCTCCGCTTCTGGGACGCTTCTGAACCGGACCGCGGCGGTGCTGGTGGGGTTTGAAACATTGACTAGACCGCACACCGTGTCATTTGGCGGTTTCATAGCTCCACTTTGGTCTCCACCACTGACATGTTGCATGAGCGGCGTCGCCCACAGGTTTCAGAAGCTGAAAATCTGCCACATTGGCTGCCCCGCTTCTTCCACCTCCTGTGTCGCTGCTCTATTTTTCATGTCACGACAGTGGCACGAATATTTTCTGAGGTGGGCTAGAATAGAGCGGCATGGGGTCGATGCCCGGGCCCCTCAGACAGTGTTGAGCTTGTTTGCTGACTGTAAATGTGGTTTAAAACTTCAAACTGTGAGCCCAAAGAGATGAAAATGCTCCTGAGAGCTGCAGCCTGTGATATTTACGTCTGAACTCGTGGTGCTCTTTGGTTTTGTAACATCGTCCCGCTCCACCTTGTTTTTGCCGCTGAGCTCGGAACCCCGTGTACGCTCAGGGAAGGCGACAACAGGTGGAGGTAATCCAAGAAATGTCACGCACCCTGTCGACGGCCCTTACTGGCATTGTGTACATTGTGTGTTTGTGTGTGGAGGGGGAGGTGTGTGACAGGTGGAGGATTTCGGTGGGGAGCGTCTGCCTCCACATTGTGTCTGAGTCGGAGTGTGTTGGACTGTTGGGCGTGTGGTTCGGGGATATTTGCGTCAGTGTTTGTGGTGTGTGCGTCAGCTTGTGTTATGAACACGTCTGAATCACTGCGTGTGTGTGTGTGTGTGTGTGTGTGTGTGTGTGTGTGTTTGGTTGTAGGGAAAAAAAAGAGGAACATCACGTCACCCACAGGTCGCTGAAGTGATCTAATAATTAGCAAAGTCGTGGATCATCAGCAGAGCAGAATGACACCTGGCTGCTCAGACAAGTCACCTGTAACGACACCCACCTGTCAATCAAAGCGTCCACGCTCTTGATGTAATCTGAACAGGTGATCACAGCCGCTCTGGTGTAGTGTGATGTTTGAAACCTGCAGCACACGGAGCAGCTTGTGCCGACAGGAAGTCGGACATAGAGAATCTGGTCGATTTTCAAAATAAAAACGCCCTGTACAAACAGCCAAAAGGAAAAGACATAAACTACGTAGCATGTTTACATATTCAGAAGCTCATAAATCTAAATCTGAGCACGTGAAACAAAGTCTGGCACTTCTGAAACGCTCCTGGTTGAGTTTGAAGTCGGACCGAAAGTTTTTCAGCGTCTTGGAAAAGATTCAGTTATCTAGTACTAACCAGTTAGTGGACTGACAGAAAATGTTGGTTTAAAAATGACAGTAACGTTCTGTAATTGACTAATCAGAATCAAGTATTCAACTAAGCTGTTTTCAGTCGTTGCATTGGAGGTGAAGATCATTGGAAATCTTCACAAAGACAATCTTAAGTTGAATGTTTTCACACCTTCAGCTGGCGGATTGAGTCTCGGCTTCCTTCACGTTGAAATCTGAGTTCTTCTCCTCGTGTTGTTCAGTCATTGGTCGGCGGGTTATGTGAGCGGGGATCTCCAGGACACCTGATGGAAACACTGGGTGGAAGGTTACAGCTGCATGTTAGTGGAGAAGGGGGGGACACCCCCTGCTTCCCATCCCAATTTGGATCTCCCCCCTCCTCCCTTCCCTCCCCGTCCTCTGGGTATCCCCTCACACTGACTCACACACTTGTTTGCTCGTCCCAGTCCCGAGTCATTCGCTGCCACGGTGCTGCTCCAGACAAGACAACCAGCTCCAAGCAGCTGGCTTCAGTGATGACACACTGCGCGGCGGAGGCCAAACCGGCGTGTGTGTGCGCCATGACCGCCGTCGTCAGAGCGCTGAGGCGTCGGCTGAAGGCGCTCCGGCGTCTTCTGCTGCTCGCCGGGACTGACGGCAGCCGCCAAAGAGCGGCCCAGACTTGTGATGCCGGCCGTTGGGGGACGGTTCTGGACTGTTGTGGACCGGCACACACCAGTACAGCTGTGAGTAGTCCTGAGTGTGTGTGTGTGTGTGTCTGCTCAGGTCACCTTCAGGTCGTTGACTTAAAGCAGTAATTCACTCAGTGTTTAACGTTCTCAGCTGTGCTGACGTGTTTCACTGTTTGAATATTTAACGTGAGTTTCTGAGCTGGCAGAAGATCATGAAGTCAGCCGGGCCGCCACGTTGGGACGAGGCTGTCTCAGTCACATCGCTTCATCTTTGCACAGAGATGTTTTACCTCCCCTGCTTGACTGTGTGAAAGGAGTCTGGTCGCTTCCAAGTGTTTCTAGTCGTCTGATGTGAAGGTGAAGCGGTGAAAATATCCTAAATATAGCATGGCTAAACTTTTTTTTAAGGCAGCTGAAGTACGTTTCATTGCTGCCCTGGTGCACAGCTGGTCCTCGGGTCTGCACCTTCTAGTCAGGAGGTTGCTGCTTGTTTACCTGCTGAAATGTTGAATCATTGAAATAGTGTGTGTGCAGCACAGAAAGGGGTCACTTCACACCATCTTCTTCCATTGGATTTGTACTCTCACTGCATAGAGATCATAGAGGAAGGACAGCAAACATTGCTCAAAGTGTGTGTGGGGGTGGTGGAGGTCAGCGGACAGAGCCGGGTGGATTCACGTTACCACGCTCGTCCTCTCTTAACGCAGACGTGTCCTAAGACTTCTGGGATCTTCTGGACCTGCTGGCTGTAGGAAGTTGGTAGCTGAGGTGTCGGTTTGTGGAGCTTTTATTCCCACCTAAATACGACTCTGGCCTCGTTCTTCATTAACTGGCTTGTGTTGATTTCCCTGTCTGGCCAGAGGTTAAAAAGCGTGTGCAGAGTTTCTGTTAATTTGATATGATGGCTGTAATGTGTCCGTCGGGGAGGTCTGCTGCTTCTAACGACATCACACTGATTCGCTCCGCTCATGAGGCCTCTTAATTAGATCTGATGCTGGACAGACGACGTGAAGTGTTGCAGGGCTGCCGCCGTGCGGCGTCCAGCAGCGGGGGCTCAGTGGAAATCCTGTTAACCCCCCACTGTTTGTTTGAGAAGCTCAACATGCGAGCGAGCGTATCGGGCTGAATGCGACTGCATTAATTCAAAGATGAGCATGTTTAGAGGGAGTGCGCTTTGCTAAAAACAGACAAAGAAAGCAGACGGAGGTCACGAGGAGAGTCCGGCTGTCTGTTCAGTATCAGGAAGATAGTTTGATGAAATCAAGGAGCTATTTTTATTTTTTAAACATTAACGAGAGACGACAAGAAGAAGGACGGAAGCTCTGCGCAGACGTCT
The DNA here is from genome assembly GCF_000972845.2 of Larimichthys crocea. Lineage (NCBI taxonomy): Eukaryota > Metazoa > Chordata > Actinopteri > Sciaenidae > Larimichthys > Larimichthys crocea. Next base: position 401,928 of record NC_040033.1, read on the forward strand.
GACAGCAGATCAGCTTTCTCTTAAAATTAAAGGTCCAGTGTGTCAGGAAGGCCTGACCAGTGCGACGCTTTGATTGACAGGTAGGTGGAGTTACAGGTGAGCGACCTCGGCTCCGCTGATGATCCACGTCTTTGCCGAGACGTCCTCAGAGTCCTCAAAGACACGTGTTGGTCTGTTTGTCTCCCGTGCACCATTGAGATGAAAATAAACGATAACCGGGATGACGACAGGTTAGAGAGGCAGCTAAAAGTGTGTGTGTGTGTGTGTGTGTGCAGGTGTGTGTGTGTGTGTTTGACTTTGTGAATGTGTGTGTGTGTGTGTGTGTGTGTGTTCAGAGCACAGGTGCAGGGTTTGCAGTTTTAATCCTGTGATTAAGAGGTGCTACATGAGCGTCCTGTCGCTTCGGCTCTGATCCTCCATCTGTGTTCTGACTCACACACACACACACACACACTTGAAATGTCAACATTCCTAAACTCCTCAGCTTTTTCAAACATTTCACCGTCTTATCTTC
>NC_040033.1:407441-422503 GCF_000972845.2 Larimichthys crocea
GGATTTGGCATGACTGTGAAGCTACAGTGTGAGATATTAATACGAGTTCACAGAAAAACCCTGATTTAAACGGACTGCTGCTCCTCCGTGTTTGCCGTCTGCAGACAGTAAGCAGACCTGAACTCCGAGCATCACAGAGGCCTGAGGCTTCATGACAAGAGCAGCAGCTCAGAAATGAACTGTTCACTGCTTCATGAAGCAACAGTCGTGTTTGTAACATTCAGCTTTCTTTGGCTCTTTGGTGAGTTACATTGACGAGGCACAGATTCGTCATTGTTGTCAAGTAGATTCCCCAAATCTCATCTGATTGGATAAATTTAGGATGAGTCATGAAAACAGTTTCATAGCTAGAGAAAAAGAAAACCTCGGAGAGATTTAACGACGTGCTGCAGGATAATTCACGACGCCGGAGCACAAAGACTCAGCTGTGTTTGTGACGTAGTAAAGTTTCTAAGCAGGTTTTCCATCGCCACGTGTGAAGCTTGAATCTTCAATGACAGGGACGAATAACCTCTCACCTTTTCTGCATACTGCTGCCGATCAATACCTTCTCTGTTCATTTAAAAACATGTTACACGTACATTTATATCTGCTAGTTCTGGATTTTAGGGCAGGGTGGCAGGATCCGACATCACGCTGCAGCCGCCAATCAGACGCTCGGATAAATCTGAGTCTGGCTGAAATTTACGCTGCAGAACAGAGACGGAGAGTGGTCGAGTGACATGGACAGTGAATGAGAGTGAGATGTACTTATATTAAATGTGTGTGTGTGTGTGTCGTAGGTGATGTTCACAGAGGAGGATGTGAAGTTTTACCTGGCGGAGCTCGCTCTGGCCCTCGATCACCTTCACAGCCTGGGCATCATTTACAGAGACCTCAAGCCAGAGAAGTAGGCGCACACACACACACACACACACACACACACACACACACACACTGCATTATAAATGTTTCCTTCAGATACAAAAAAAAAATTCTGTTATTTCAGCATCCTGCTCGATGAGGAGGGACACATCAAGCTGACCGGTGCGTAATATTACACCTATTGTGTGTGTGTGTGTGTGTGTGTGTGTGTTTCCATTTGGACTGCTGCATGACACTGGAACAAGACAAAGCTCTGTCACTGGTGTGTGTGTGTGTGTGTGTGTGTGTGTGTGTGTTCATGTCAGCTGCTGTAACGTCTCCTATCGTGCCTGTGGGTGTGTTTGTGTTCAGACTTTGGCCTCAGTAAGGAGTCGATAGACCACGAGAACAAGGCCTACTCCTTCTGCGGCACGGTGGAGTACATGGCTCCCGAGGTGGTGAACCGGCGAGGACACACGCACAGCGCCGACTGGTGGTCGTACGGCGTGCTCATGGTGAGAGGAACGCCGCTCGTTGTTCGGTCACACACAGGATGCATCGACACTGATATCACTGCCTAGTCCAGCAGCAGTCAGCCCAGCTCGGCGTCTGTCTTTCAGCCTTTTATTTCACCAAGCTCTCACCAACCACTAAAAGTCAATCCCACATTTACTCTCGTCCTCTAGACTCTCCTTTTCTGTTCTTGGCTTCGTCCGTCAGCGTCACTGAATGTTCACACACAGATTAATGATGTGAATATTGTTGGAAGGATGTTTGATTTCATGATTTTTGACACTTGAGGCGTTGAGACGAGCTCCAAATCATAACAAAAGTTCCCACCACGATCAAGCGCTTAACGACGGTGGCGAGGAAAAACTTCTAAGAGGCAGAAACCTCGAGCCGATCATCCAGTGGACAGGCTGTTCTGTGCTTTCGTTCCCGACACAAAATCGAACAGAATATTTATTCAGAAGTCTGTTTTTCTTCTACGCGTTCATCGGTTGCAGCAGTTGACCGCGGATGTAATGTGTTGCGTTCTTTCTCTCAGTTTGAGATGCTGACGGGAACGCTGCCATTCCAAGGCAAAGACCGGAAAGAGACGATGACCATGATCCTCAAGTAAGACACTCTATACTGTCGGCACACTCCTATCCAATCACCACCTAACAGCTTTTATTACAGCTTACTGTACATCCGAGAAGAAGAGGCAGAGAGAGAGAGAGACTCTCCTCCATCCCTCCATCGAGGCAGCCCAGGGGAGGGCGGAGGGTTTATTTTAGCGGAGATAAAGTGCAGCACTCAGGAGGAACGATGGGAGAAATGGACTCGAGTGTTCTGATGGCAATTTATAACGAGGAGGGAGGAGATTAGGTTGGAGGGGAAGCGAGGGATGAGAGGTGAAAGAGAGAGAGAGAGAAAGATTCACAGGAAATATTAACCCGTCTCTCTTTCACTCTGAGTCTGACTGTAGGAAAAAGTGCTGAGCGGACTCTGCAGACTGCTGAGTGTGTTTCCTGCGTGTAGCATATTGTCGTCTAGTCTTTCAGATACTTTCATTTTGGATATACAATATGGACAGCTGATAACACTGCAGTGATTCTTACTGTCTTTGTCTTTTTGTTTTTGTTCTCCGCAGGGCCAAGTTGGGAATGCCACAGTTTCTGAGTTCAGAAGCTCAGAGTCTCCTCAGGAACCTTTTCAAACGCAACCCGGCCAACAGATTAGGTAAAACCTGCACGGCAAACTTCACGCTGCTCATCGAGCTCCACCGGCTACATGTCGCAGCTCAGGTTGCAAGATTATGGGAATAAACGGGAATTTACAAAGTTGAAGTTTGGCCCTTTAACAGGGAACTTGAATATATCGGTGGGAAAATATATTTTAGTATAATCTTGACTGAAAACAACCAGATTTAAAGCAGGTACACACATGCACATAGCACACTGCTTACTGCAGGGCGACTGAGGCCACGCCCCCTCTACCTGCACAGGTGATCTCTGTACCTGGACCACACTCTACAGCCCAGAGCACACAGAGACTGTTGTTTATTTATAAACTAAATCTTTATATTTATGTTTGAATATGTTTAAATTTCCATAATTCCCATTGCGGTTCCAGCTTTACTTCTCTAAAGTCTCCGGTTCTTGAACGTCCTCACACAGACATGTTACCTCCTCACGATCCAAAAACTTTTCCCCGTTGGTGGAACGTCCTACCAGTTCCTACCAGATCAGGGCGTCCCTCTCTACCTTCACAGACCTCCAGCTCTTCAGAGAGGACCTCCTCTACAACACTACCAACACCTGGACATGACACATCTGTCCCACCTTACTGCTGCACGAGCGCGTCCTTGTCGCTCTGTACCTCGACTGTTTCACTTTTTGTTTGGATGAAAGTGTCAGCTCGATGACTAAATCCAAATGTAACTCAAGAGGGACACATAAATATACACCGAGCATACTGCTGAGTATCAAATAACGAATCCCCAAATTTATAGCACGAGTCTTAGTCTGAGTACTTGATCTCCTCCAAACAAAGACAGGTCACCGTGTGTTAGAGCCACTTCTGAATATGAAGGCTGAAAGTTATGCAGGATTAAGAGCGTGGACGCTTTGATTGACAGGTGGGTGCTGCTACAGGCGGCTTGTTTAAGCACTCAGATGATCCACGACTTTGCCGATTTTAAGATTACCTGGGAGGCGGAAGAGTCACGGCGACCCAGCGCTGCATATTTTCAAAACACTAAAAAATTCAGATCGGGTGATTGGATGAAAATAAAAAACAACTTCTCCGTTTATTTCTAGGAGCTGGACCAGACGGTGTGGAGGAGATCAAGAGGCATCACTTCTTCAGCACCATCGACTGGAACGTGAGCGTCTCCCCTTCAGTTAAATGTCACTTTGTCTTTCTCTGCCGGAGCTCTCTAACGTCTCCTCCTCCCTGTAGAAACTCTTCCGCAGAGAGATCCACCCTCCCTTCAAACCAGCCGCAGGACGACCTGATGACACTTTCTATTTCGATCCCGAGTTCACAGCTAAAACACCCAGAGGTACCGACTGTCACTCCACCTCCTCTTCTCACACCACTGAGCTCGACTACGCTCTGCATTAAAAAAAAAAAGAAATCGAGATTTTGTTGAGCAGCCGTTTTTTTGTGTCGCAGACTCTCCGGGGGTTCCTCCGAGCGCCAACGCCCATCAGCTGTTTAGAGGATTCAGCTTTGTGGCCATCACAGAAGAGGTCACACAGCCGCTACCCAACACGATCGTTCAGGTACATCCAACAAAGACCCACAGTGTTCTCTCCAAAACATTCATCTAGACTTCAGACCTCCAGAGCCTCTTTGTGGAGCCGGTCATTCGACTGTTTTCTGTAATGCACACATAGAAAAGGCTTCGAGGACGAGGACTAAGTGCACGTCTGGTAAACTTCCTCGACTTTTAATGAACAGCAATGACAGAAGAGCTCAGTGCGTAGCCATGAAAGGTGGTGTGTGCTCTCTCTGCAAAGCATTTATAAGTTTAAAGAGCAGAAATTTACAGATTATGTCACCGAGTAGCCAGAATCTCCTCAGTGAAGAGCAGCGGCATGCATCCAGGACCTAATTTTTGTGTCGACACTCGTGTCTTTTCATGTAGCAGCTGCACAGAAGCACATCCCAGTTCTCAGACACCTACGAGATCAAAGAGGACATCGGCGTCGGGTCGTACTCCATCTGTAAGCGCTGCCTGCACAAAGGGACCGGCATGGAGTACGCAGTCAAGGTAACACAAGACACGACGACGGCGTCCGCAGAGCTTCGGCGGTGCAACTTCCTGCGGCACTTAGTGAACACACACTTTGTGTTTGCGCCCTTCGTTACAGATCATCAACAAGGCCAAGAGAGACCCGACGGAGGAGGTGGAGATCCTGCTGAGATACGGACAGCATCCCAACATCATCACCCTCAAGGACGTGAGTCAGTTCTTTAGATTTCGATGATCGCGCTCTGGAAACCGACTTTACTCTCCGTCAGTCTGAGTATCTGGCGAATCCGTCGACCAAAACAATAATTATCCTGCTTTGATGCGAACGGTTTCGGTTTTCAGTGACTCATTCTCAAGTAGCAGCTGCTGGGCGAAACACTCACTTAAATCACTTCCAGCAACTAAAGACAAACACGTGTACAAAGGTTTTAAAGAAAGTGTTTGTTTGGTACGTCATGTGTGTAATGCTGGTTTAAATGTAAAGTGTTGGTTGTGTGTGGTTAGGTGTATGACGACGGCCGGTCGGTGTTCTTGGTGACGGAGCTGATGAAAGGAGGCGAGCTGCTGGACAAAATCCTCAGACAGAAGTTTTTCTCTGAGCGGGAAGCCAGCGCTGTCCTCTACACCATCACCAAGACTGTGGAGTACCTGCACGTGCAGGGGGTACGTTCACAAGCGGATCGTTTCTCAGAGAGACCAGACTCACTAATGTTCGTCCTTTAAACTTGAGCTCGTCCTTTGTGGTTGCAGGTGGTGCACAGAGACCTGAAGCCCAGCAACATCCTCTACGTGGACGAGAGCGGGAACGCCGAGTCCATCCGGATCTGCGACTTCGGTTTCGCCAAACAGCTGAGAGCAGAGAACGGTCTGCTCATGACGCCGTGCTACACCGCCAACTTTGTCGCACCCGAGGTACGCCACCCTCTTTCCTCCATCGCCTCTTTTTGTTTTTGTTTCTGTCACCTTTGGTCTGAAAACATTTAGAAAAAAAAACCCATAACCAAACACAGGAACGCACCAACACACACCTGGGAGAACTCAGCAAGCTTCAAGATGAAATGAAACTGAATGATCAGTGCGTGGAGACGTGTACGCTGAAGCTCGCTCTGTGTTTCTCCTGCAGGTGTTGAAGAAGCAGGGTTACGATGCAGCCTGTGACATCTGGAGTCTGGGAGTGCTGCTCTACACGATGCTCACGGGGTGAGTGTGAACGCATCGCGGACGGTCTCACCTGTCAAACTTCTGGTTAGAAACACTCGCACGTAAACGTCTCATCCTTTCCTCTCCAGTTTCGCTCCCTTCGCTAACGGCCCGGAGGACACGCCGGAGGAGATCCTGGCTCGAATCGGCAGCGGGAAGTTCTCACTCACTGGAGGATACTGGAACTCTGTCTCTCCCGAGGCTAAGGTGTGTGGATCAGACATAAACTAGTGAAACGGGTTCGATCCCCGGCTCCTCCGGTGTCAGTGGAAAAGATACTGACTCCCGTAGGCTGCAGCATCGCTGCGGGAATGAGCTTTGAGTCGTGTTTAATTGTGAGTTAGTATGTTGTGAGCTCATGCGTGACCTCTGACCTCCCGTCAGGATCTGGTGTCTAAGATGCTGCACGTGGACCCTCACCGGCGGCTGACGGCGGGTCAGGTCCTCAGACACCCGTGGGTGACGCACAGAGACCAGCTGCCCAAATACACCCTGAACAGACAGGACGCGCCGCACCTGGTCAAGGTGACGCACTGTTGTTTTACGGTGACACACCATCGTTGGTTTCAGCTCTCTGACTCTCTCTGTGCGTCTTCCTTCCTTCAGGGTGCGATGGCCGCCACCTACTCGGCCCTCAACAGGAACGTCCCTCCGGTTCTGGAGCCGGTGGGCTGCTCCACTCTGGCCCAGCGGAGGGGGATGAAGAAGATCACGTCCACGGCTCTGTGACCTTCAACTCCACCACCACCACCCACCACCCCTCAACTCTGACCTCGATCTGACCTCCGCCGGACCCCCCTCCTCTCTCTCTCTCTCCCTCTCTCTCTCTCTCTGATCCAGTCCGGTTGGACAGACTACTGATGATGGACCCAGGAACCGCTAACGCCAAATAGGAACCCCGCCGCCCCCCCCATCCATCCCTCCTTCCTCCCTCGCCGCCCTCTGCACCTTAACTTCTGATTGGATCTCGTGGCTGGTTATTTCTCAGCTTTAGCATCACTGATCAACAGCCGGACGGAGGCCGAGTCCTCCCGTGTGCGGCGTCTTTGCTTCGGACAATCAGCGCCGCTTCGTTTGACCCGGAGGGCGAAAAAACCATTAAAAAAGTACTGTATTTATTTAGTTCACGTGGGGAAATCTGAACACAGGAACACGGTAACCTAATGTATGCATTTAAAGAGCTAGGATCGTTGTTATTATACTGTCGTCGCGGTTCTGCGTAGCTGTAGATCCTGTATTTAAACCTCAAGTAGCCTCTGAGATGACGGCGTCTACGGGGAAAGGACAGAAGCTGAGCGGCAGACTGACCTCGGCCTTCTCGCATCTCCAGTATCCAGTATTTAAACCTTCAGCTGCAAAACACAAAGAACAAACATCCTGCAGGAGACCTCACAGACTCAGATCCCTGATTTAACTTTGAGCTTTTGTCCCCGCAGGTTTCAAACGGCCGGCAGTATTCTGTGTTTTTATCAGAGCCAACAAATCCCACGACAAAACCCAAAACCAGCGACGCGTTAGTCCGACCGACGTCGAAGATCTTTAGAAGGAGCTCGCGTGTTTGTTGGGGGACTATTTTCAGCGGTGGATGAATCCACGCTCGGAGTCAAACTTATCACAGCAATGAAGGAACAGTCTGACTCGTTGTTTTTAAGAAGACTGGAGCTCTGTGACGCTGCACACGAGCCGGTTTGATCTTTTCATGAGATTTGTTGCTCCGGAGAACACGAACAAACAGCAACAAAGCAGATTGTTCTGCACGCCGTCTGGTTCTGGTTCTGTTTGAAGCTGCACAAGGCAACTTGGCATTTTGTGGCGCCCTCTGCTGGCAACAAGGGAGTCTGTTGAAGTTTAAAGAGTGAATCATCTTTTTGAATTTATGCAAAAGCTTGCAGCGGAGGAAGAAGTACTCACGTGTTTTACTTCAGTAAAAGTAGCAGTACTGCAGTATAGAAGTCCTGCATCCGACACACCGCCACAGGAAATGTCCTCACTATGCAGAACAGTTGATTCAGACTAATATATTCCACTTCTGGGCATCTTAGTTTAGAATAATACATCATAATTTATGAGATTTTGTTGTTTATATTTTGGATTAATAATCCAAAGAATCAGGAGGCAGAACACTGAGAATCTAAAGCATCTTTCAAGTTTTTTTGCCCTGTGCAGCTTCGAGACGCGTCGATACATTTAAAATTTAGAAAAGCAGCTTTAACTCGAAGAGGCGGGCGACGTCGTGACGGGTCATTTGCACAACAAACACGCGAGAACGCGGCTGGTGAATCTGAGGAGGAACAAACAGGATGTTGTGACGTTGGAGGACAAACTGTTGGATTACACGACCACGAACCCGGATCGGCCTCTGACCTTCTGTATGAGCCGACTGATCATCTCCGTATGTGCAGCAGACGGGAGCTGAACTGTAAATATATATACATGTCGAGCAACTCAGGTTTCTATGAATCAATGACAATGCATTTCCTTTTGTTTGTTTTTTTTAAATGATGCGTCCAGCAGGAGAGAGAGAGATGTACATAATAAGCACACGGATGTAAGCAGGACACGATCCATCAGCGTCCGTCCGTCCTGTCCTTCAGCAGACTTTAACTCCAGTCCAACTCTTCCTGAGGAGGATCGACTGTCTGCAGAAAACCTTTAAAGAACTCAAAGTGTAGCAGGAAAACAGACAAACACACTCCCGTCATATTCAGGCTGCGAGTGTGAAGAAATGAAAGATTACAGAGCAGTCGAGGCATGTGCATCTGTTAACTGAGTGAAAGTACTCCATTACTGTTGCACCTCCAAAGTCCCGCTCAGTAAAGTTAAATGTACTTCAGGTATCAAAAGTTAAAGTGAATCTGCACACCTGACTGATAAACCATGTGTTTTATCAGGAATACTCACTATAAAAAACAAAGTTTTTCTCACGTCAATGCTTTTATTGTGAAATATTTCAGGATTTGAGCCTCCAATCAAAATTAAAATGAAATGTTGGAAACATCTGATTTAATCTCCAACAAAATATTATAATAAAACTTGTATTTAAAAAGTAACTGCAGATGAATGTAGTGAAGTAAAAAGTATGTATAAAGTATTTAACACATCTAACACAGACTGATATATGATGCAGTACTACACTAATCTACACAGTAGTGCTACTTTTACTTCTGATACTTGAGGTACATTTTAGAGTAATACTTGTAACTGTATGTTTTACTTGTAATGGAGTATTTCTCTGTTATTTTAGGCGCCTTAATGACCTGTCAGTGGTTTAGTGTCTGTGGTGGACTGGCGTACCCTGCCTCTCACACTAAGTCAGCTGGGATTGACAGGAACAAGGACTTAAACCGTCAACACGACCTCTGCTGTCGTGAGGTCGGTGTTCAGGTGTGCACCTGTCACCTGTGCGTGCCTCCTCTCACCTGAGGTTTTACCTGTGCGGACGACAGACTGAAGACAATCTCCTCCTCCCTGGAGTCGTCTGAATGTCTGTCAGCGTAAAGGGACGAACTCTCTCTGCTCTAAAGTTTTATAGATGATATGAAATATAGAAATGTTGATCTTTGCCTCGTCTCTCGATGTACAGCTCTGGGATAAAGGAATGTAAAAGGAATGATTCGTTTTTTTTCTGTAATTACAAACATGGGAATAGCTTTCTTCTTCTTCCTCCTCCTCCTCCTCTTCCTCTTTTATCTGACCCTGTCAGACGCATTCAGCCCTGCTGCTACGCCAGCTCTCTGTTTTTGTACCTGCAGCGAGAGTTGGACTTTCTATTAAAGTAATAAAAAAGGATAATCAGCTAACGAACGCGTGACGACTCTTTTATCGATCAGAGTTTGTACAAGATGTCACTCTGGGTAATTGTTTGGTTATTTTATATATATATATATATGTGTGTGTGTAGATAGATAGATAGATAGATAGATAGATAATCCACCTGATGTTTAATTTTGAATTTCAGGCGTTTCCATGCCTGGAAAAAACCAGTCTACAGAATTTCCAGGTTTTCCAGGAGTCTGCTGCACGTCAACAGAAACAAAACGAGGGAGGTCAAACTCAAAGTGAGCTCTGATAACTTTTAAACTTTCAAACGTTGATTCGTCCAAAACTTTGACACTTTCCCAATTAGGCCTGTGTTGAAAAAAAAATCGATTTTCCGATTCTGAATCGATTTGCATATTAATTCCTTAAGATCGATTCGTACATCCAAAGATCGATTTAATTAAATTCCCCCGGTGAACTGTGCGTTCTCTTAAAATAACTGAGGCGATTGCGGGTTACATTTGCAAAGTTATGCGCCCCTATTCCGGCTTCAGGCGACTAAATAAATGGTTTTAATAACACTAACCCGAATCGAGATCGGATCGGATCGGACCCGAATCGAGATCGGATCGGATCGGATCATGATAATCGATTCTCAGTCTTGAGAATCGGAATCTATACCCAGCCCTATTTCCGAACAATCTCTACATGCAGGAGTCATGACCTGTCATAATATATGAAATAATAAAATAAAATGTTACCCTGCTGTACTGAAGAGTGACTCACGAACAAATCAGTGGCGTTTCCCTTTAATGACGTCAGAAAATTTAAAAATAAAAGACAAAGATAATGTTGTAATTGTTACAGCAAAGAAAATAAAAATACACGACAAAGATTTTATTTCAAACTTATTTTCATCTTCAAAAAATGTAAAAACTTCTACGTGTCCAATAGAACTCAGTGTTTAGGCACCAAAGTCAGTTCATGTTTCAGCACCTTCATCCTCCGAAAAGACGAATATTCGTGATTCATGTTTGTTTAAAAAACAAAACAAAAGAAAAGAAAACACATTTTTCATGATTGTAAAAATATAATAGTGTCAAACTAACTGTCGTCACACATCCACACACATTTATTAATCTGTGGTTTCCAATCTGTGGGTCGGGACCTCTAATAAGGTCCAAATTTAACTCTCAGATGATTATACGGAAGCTCAAAGCAGTCATGCTTTATGCGTTTAACTTACTCCATTATGAATAAGTTCATTTCAAATGTTATCTACAAAATTACCATCCATTATCTCGGGATAACGTTTGTTATTTCAACATGAGGTAAATAACTCGTTATCACATAAAAACAGAAGTACCGCTTGGGGCTTCCGTAGTTTTAAGAGTTAATTTTTTGCCTTTTATCTATTTTTTGTGTTTTCTTATGAAATACTGAATATTTTATTCACCATTTATGGTCCAATTTGCAGTGTTTTTACTTCATAAATGATGATTTAAAGTAATGAAAGTTATTTTAAATGAAGTTCTTTTCATTTATTTGTTGAGCTAAATGATTATTTGATTGTGTTAGTGTCCTAAATCTACGTTTTTCTACGTCGGGTTCAAAACAATGTCAGCACCGTTTAGCAGGTGATCTGGAGCTTTCACTCACGACCTTCATCAGGAGACGGAGCTCAAATTTAGACTTTTCTGAGCAAACCTACTGAAGAAGACGGTGTGCGACAGGATCGAAAGCTCCGGGAAAGTTTGAACACACTTTTAATCTCAACGCATGGAGGGAGTGTAAGAGGTCAGCAGTGACAAGCAGAGAGCAATGATCTGTAGAAACAGTTAAAGCAATGTGACCAGGTGACCCACTCTGACCTGTGACCAGGTGACCCACTCTGACCTGTGATCAGCTGAACGGTGTCTCTGTCATTCGTACGTCTGTTCTCACTCTATGTAACTTTGGGCTCCGGGTCGGGAGAAGTACGTAACGCTTTACGGCACTAAGTCACACAGCAGCAACTATTTCACTGATTCTGGTGAAACTGGATCATATTTTATGGAGGAAATGTTTTCTGGTTTTCCCTCTGATGTCCTCCGGCTGCTCCGCCTCAACTCTCTGTGATTTACAGAGTTTATGATGGACAGTGAAGTAACCTGCTGACAGCTTTAGCTGCTGTTAGCTCATGTTAGCTCAATCTGTTAGCTCATGTTAACTCAGTCTGTTAGCTGCTGTTAGCTCAGTTTGTTAGCTGCTGTTAGCTCAGTCTGTTAGCTGCTGTTAGCTCAGTTTGTTAGCTGCTGTTAGCTCATGTTAGCTCAGTCTGTTAGCTCATGTTAGCTCAGTCTGTTAGCTCAGTCTGCTGTACATGATGGCAGAGGAGAAGAGAGTGAAGAGGACGCTGACGGAGGAAGCTAAGAAGAGAAAAGGAGAGAGTGAGCGAGCAAGAAGCCGCCGGACAAGAGTAAATGTGGGACTGACTTTTAGTGGTTGGTGAGAGCTTGGTGAAATAAAAGGCTGAAAGACAGACGCCGAGCTGGACTGACTGCTGCTGGACTAGGCAGTGATATCAGCTGCTGCTGGGGACCTGGATGATGATTGGCTGTAATGTTATCAGAACAAATACTCGAGTACAGCTGAACATAGTTACCACAGTGGGATTACACTTTGAACCTGGAGGTGCTAAACTGCAAAAATATAAATTTCTACATAATGTTGAATCGTTTTCTTTCATCAGCTGGATGAAAATGAAAAGTATTTCAGTTTAAAGTTAGAGCATGTGATCGGTGTGTAAACTTCATCACTAAATAATCCGGCCCTCTTAACTGATGTTTAATACAGAATATACAGTATTTACACACACATGCACCAACTCAAACACCAATGAAGGAGAGGGCGTTAACACTGTGCAGGGCTTCAGTCTTTCTTTTACAATCTGGGTCTCCATGTGTCGAGTTTCAGCTTCTCTCTGTTCTACAACATCTTTGGGTTTTTAGTCCATCAGAACATCTGAGGATGGTTCGGCGCCGAATCAACAAGATATGGAAAGTTTTTACTTCCAAACTGGGTATTTTAAATTCTTTGGCTAAACGTCTCAGAAAATGATTTAATTTGTGAGTCCTGCACGACTTTTACAGACTTTGTGTAAAAAAACAAGCAAGAAGAAATGAACTCTTATTTTGCGTGTTGTGGATTTGGTTAAACCGGCTTCTAAGACTCAGATGAGAACATTGATACCTCTCTGGTCTGTATGCTGATCAGAAACATCACGTCATGTCACATCTGGTCAGTTCTCCACCCGACCAGGTGTGGTTCAGAAGCTCAGAACTTTATTTACTTTCTCAGATTTGCTCATTTTTCTGGTTTACGTGCTTCTAAAAATGCCATGTAGTTAAATTTCTTTTTCTCTGTTTGCAACGGGTGTTTTATTTTGAAAATCAAGCAGATTCTCTATGTGTCTGACTTCCTGCCAGCTCGAGCTGCTCGCGGTAAAAAAATCGAATTGGCGCTTCCGAAACAGGCGGCGATGTTTGAAACACTGACTAGAATAGCAGCTCTAAAACTCGCTAATTAACACGTGTTGCTTTGTAAGAAAGTGGAGGTGGAAGAACAACTCGTGGTGCTGGACTTCTTCTTCAGATGGCTGCGGTGAGTCTCCAGAAGAAATAGTCCCCGACTGATTGTTTTTCCGAGACACATCGTGTTAATTACTAAGCTTTACGGGGCCAGTAGATGGTTGAATAACTTCAGGACTGACTCATACGTGTACAAAACTTTTAAACGAACATATCCGAGACCCAGGTTGTGAAGGAATGTCATTCTCTTTCTGCCACCGTCGCCAAAACCGCGTTGACTCGACATTGACGTGATGCTGCAGGTAGAAGACGAGTGAACGACTCGAGGCGAGTTGTGAAGTGACCATGGATCGAAGTGTCAACAACAAAAAGTTCGGTTCAGTCAAAGAGGTCAGTGAGCTGCTGCTTTAGTCTGAAACGTCGACACAAACAGGAAACAAACGTGTCAGAAGTCGGAGTCGTCTGTGGCAGAGTTATCGACGGGCGCTTCCGTCGTCTGCAGGAGGTTTTCCGCCGACTCCTGCCTCTTCTTCTTCTTGTCGTGGTTCTTGATGTGAACGCTCAGACCCCGCTGAGTCATCTCGTAGATCTGACACTTGGCGCAGTAGTACGGCGACACGCCGACGTGCCTGAACTGATCGGTCAGGTACGACGCGAGCGTCTTGAAGCCCTTGTTGCAGATGTGACAGCGGGGGACGACGCCCGGGTGCTCCTTCTCCAGGTGCCTCTTCAGACCCCACCTCGACCCTTCGAACCCCGCCTTGTTCTCCGCCGAGCAGAGGACGCAGGTGAACACGGCGTCCTGGTTGGCGTGGCGGCGCGTGTGGGCGTCCAGCTCGACCTGAGTACGCACCGGCTGCTGGCACGACGTGCAGAAGAACGTCTTCTTTCCCACCATCTGGTGCATTTGTTTCAAGTGTACGGCCAAGCCGGAGCCTCTCTTGAAGAACCGGCCCGGCGGCGGGCACAGCGAGCACACGAGTCTTTTACCTGAGCCTGAGTTCATCTCCATCACGTCTCTGTAGTCCTCTCCAAGCTCCAGCACAGATTTATTGCTCACCACCTCCACCTCCTCCTCCTCCTCCTCCTCCTCCTTTCTGACCTCCTCTTCTGCGATCAGCTTCCTCTTCTGTCGCGGCCTTGTTTGCCAGGACGGTTTGGACATGGCGGGTAAAGGCGCTCTGACGCTCTCTCTGACCACAGGATGTTTGATTACGGGCTTTTTGGCGGGGAGCGATCTGTCCACCGACATCGTGAACTGGTAGCTCTCTCCCTCCTCTTCAGGATTCGAATACTCGATGACGTAAACGCTGTCTTCCTCTTCCTCCACCGCGACCTCCTCCTCCTCCGCAGGCATCGAGTACTCCACCACCTCGTAGTACTCCGTAGCAGCGCCGCTTTTAACTTTCCCCCCGACGTGAGACTGCTCCCCTGCGATGTGCGTGTCGTCTATTCTCACCACCGTTATCTGGTCCATGCCGCCTGCGCCGTCCCAGTTTCCGTTTCCTGAGGCGATGGAGGACGCCGCCGCTTTTCCTGCAGGACCGCCTCCGACCGCCAAGTGCTCAGCCGACGTCTAAGACGAGAAAAAGACGTTTTAGAAGTTTTATGTTTTCAGAATAAAACATTTTCAAAGTGTCAAACATGTTGAGAATCAAAGGACTGGATCTTTGTGTATACATACATACATACATACATACATACATACATACATACATACATACATATATATATATACACACACACACACACACACACACACACACACACATATACATATATACATATTTCAAAGTGTCAAACATGTTGAGAATCAAAGGACTGGATCTTTGTGTATACATACATACATACATACATACATACATACATACATACATACATACATATATATATATACACACACACACACACACACACACACACACACACATATACATATATACATA
>NC_040033.1:424343-544302 GCF_000972845.2 Larimichthys crocea
ATGTAATATAATACAATATAATAAAATATAATATAATATAATATATATTCTCTGTGTACAGTAAACACACAGAGAAAAGCTGATTAATGACCATGTCATCATTATATTTACTATCCCTGCACAGCTGTGCTACACATATATTTATATTGTTATATTGTTAATAGTTTATATTTAGAGAATGTTTGTCATGCAGCAACGACACCAGAACAAATTCCTTGTTTGTGTAAAACTGAACTTCTTCTGATTCTGATCATACCTGTCAGGTGTTCACGCCCTCCTCCTCAATAAAGTTGGTAAAAAAAAAAGTAAAAAAGTCATGTGTTGTGACGTAATACAGAGTGGGCGTGGGGTTTTTATGGGAAAGTGAAACAGTCCGCGAGCTTCTCTTTTCTTCAGTGGAGTTGGAAACAGCCTGAAAACACACACAGGAGTGAGTACCTCGACTTTCTTATTTCATCTGATCGCAGGTAAACATGCTGCTGTCCAGACTCTTTAAAGAAACAGAACATTCTTTTTTAGTTTTAGTCCAATTCATAACTTCCGTTTTTTGTACCCAAACTTTTAGAGAATTTAGTTTTTATGCGTCATAACAGAGTGTCAGGTTTAGAGCTCTGCTCAGCACAAAGTTACTGTTTGTTCCAAGAGGGGCCTGGTTTAGTTTAGTTTAGTTTAGTTTAGTTTAGTTTAGTTTAGTTTAGATAGTTTATTTCTTTGGAAATAAAGGCAGTGCGTCCACCCTGTCAATGTTTAACCTGTCAATGTCCACCCTGTCAATGTTTAACCTGTCAATGTCCACCCTGTCAATGTCCACCCTGTCAATGTTTAATCTGTCAGTGTTTAACCTGTCATTGTTTAACCTGTCAATGTCCACCCTGTCAATGTTTAATCTGTCAGTGTTTAACCTGTCATTGTTTAACCTGTCAATGTCCACCCTGTCAATGTTTAACCTGTCAATGTCCACCCTGTCAATGTCCACCCTGTCAATGTCCACCCTGTCATTGTTTAACCTGTCAATGTCCACCCTGTCAATGTTTAACTTGTTAATGTCCACCCTGTCAATGTTTAACCTGTCAATGTTTAACCTGTCAATGTCCACCCTGTCATTGTTTAACCTGTTAAATGTCCACCCTGTCAATGTTTAACCTGTCAATGTCCACCCTGTCAATGTTTAACCTGTCAATGTCCACCCTATCAATGTCCACCCTGTCATTGTTTAACCTGTCAATGTCCACCCTGTCAATGTCCACCCTGTCATTGTTTAACCTGTTAAATGTCCACCCTGTCCACCTTTTTATTTCTTGCAATCATCTCTAATTTGTGGCAAAGATATCTAACACAGGCAGCTTAATTATTACAATTGTGTTTAAGTAAACTTGATACACACACACACACACACACACACACAATACACTTCATTTATTAGAAATCGTATCACTGCTGTTTGTGATTGTGATTTTGTGCTTGTTCCACAGAAAAATGGTTTGAACTGCACATAGTGCTGAGTCCGTGTTTTTTAAGGGAAGGTTTTGATTTTCTTTTTTTTTTCAAGGAATGAGTTCAAGGGGAGCGGAGACAGCGAGAAGATATCGGCAACGTCGTGATGCTGACAAGGTCAAAAGAGAAGAGTACCTTAAGAAAGAGAGAGAGAAATGGGAGCGAGACAAAGTGACTGGAAAGAAGAAGCTTGTTGCTCTGCTCAGTGAGGAAGACCAGAGAAAACGAAGAGAACAATGGAAGGAGGCAAAAAGACGAGCCAGAGCCAAGGCCAGTGCTTCAGACACATCCGATCCTAAGAAGTAAGTGGCATGATTTCTCTTTTTGGCAAGGTTCTCAAGATGGTGTTTTAATAGCAATGTTATATTGCTTCAATACAGCAATGTTTTATGTTTTAGGGTTTGTTTTAGATCTTTTGTTCAAGTCTGTGAAGGTTCTCAGGTCATCTTTCTTTGAGTTAAATCTGGGGGAAACTGGACTTTGTGAAAGATCCATGAAGACGTTTCACCTCTCTTCCAAGGTATCTAGTTAACAAGGCCAATGTTTCCACTTGGTTCCTTAGTGCCTGCATGTTCACATTTTTGATAGTGAGGACCGGTGGTTTAAAAGAGGACTGAAGGTGGCTATCTCTGTGAAAGTGGAGAAACCATCCTTCAACAGAGGAGGAGCCTCAGACAACACTTATCGCCCAACTACAATGCCGTCCTTTCGTCCCTTCCCAGAAGACAATAATTCAAACTTTGCCTCATTTGACTTCAACCATCGTCCAGGTGACGTTAATGACTCGGACGACAGTCTTCAGAACAATAAGGAGGACTAATGAACCAAGTGGAAACAATGACCTGGTTAACGATCGCACCAAGGCAAACTACCTCGGTTTCCCCACCAGTCAGTCCGAAACAGTGAAGGCACTCATGTCCTGTATAAGGTAGAAATTCAGCAGTTCAGACATATTCTCAAGTATATTTTCTTCAACTTCAAAGATTGTAAATCCTACAACTTTGTTCTTGTTTTCTTGGTTTTACTGTGGTTCTTTGTTTTTTACGAAAGTTGAGATTTCAAGACAGGTAACCAGTTATGACTAGTTTTATTATCCTGTATACTGTGTTTGTTCTTATTCTGTGCTTACAGTGTTACTGTTCTTACTTCTCAGACTGACTTCTGGCCAGAAGAGGAAGAGGAGAACTGGGGAAGAGGACAAAAAGACAGACGACAGAGGAAGAGGGGGACGGAGGAAGAGAAGGACAGAGGAAGAGGACAGAGCTGAGTCCAAAGAAAACACTCCAGACACAAAGTAAGTGGTGTGAAAATGTAGATAATTGTCAAGTTGAACACAGTTATTCTACTTATTTGTGAATATTGTTACATTTTATAGTTGTTTTCTTCGGCAGCATTTGGTCACAACTTACAGCAGGTTATCAGCGAATGAGGATTCTTCAGCCGTTCTTCTGCTTCACGGCATTGCTGGCGTTGGCCTGATCTGTCAGTGATGCAGCATACCATTTTCCCAAGCATTTTACTGAGTTATTTTCAATGGATGAGATGACCTCTCCCTGGACTAGGGAGACTGAACCTTGCCCCTTCTGATCACCAGAATCCTGGACTTACTGACTTCGAATTTTATCCTTGTCCACGTTGCTACATTTCCCAGGGTTTCCGAAACCTATCTTGCTTGGGCATGGTTTTTATTATGATGTTATCCGTGAACGCTCGGATCACTGGCTGCCCGAATCCGGTGTGGGGCCACATGTTATATCTTCCGCTGCTATGATTAGGAGCTGCATGCCCATGATAAACAGGATGTGAGAGATGGTACACCTTGTGGGAATCCCCCTTTGGGGGTCTTGGCAGTTGGTTGTGAACTGGCCTGATGTAAATCTGAGCTTGAACCCTCCCAGATAACCAGAAATTATGCTTCGGATAGCTACCGGGATGTAACAGTGGTCTAATCCGACAGGAGACAGACATGGGATCAGACAACACTGATAGACTGTGGACAATATGGAAGTCTAAATGTAACTACAGTTTCTCTTCTTTCATCTCCAAGTTTAAAGCTAAACAAAGATTTAAAGTCTGCAGGTGAGAGAGAGTGATGAGAATGATTGTTTCATGTCAAACACAGTGAGATAAGACCAGCTGAACCACTGATGTGAAGAGTAAATGTTCATCAACAGAGGATATGGCAAACTATTTTAATATGACATGCATCAAGTAAATATAAAGTGTCCTGTGTCATAATAACATGTTTGTAATGTGTCTCATCACAGACTTTCTGACTGTAAACTCTCAGAGATCAGCTGTGCTTCTCTGGCTTCAGCTCTGAAGTCCAACCCCTCCCATCTGACAGAGCTGGACCTGAGCGACAACGAGCTGCAGGATTCAGACGTGAAGATACTGTGTGATTTTCTAAAGAGTCCACACTGTAGTCTGCAGACTCTGAGGTCAGTGCTATTTGACATCATGTTTTTGTTTAAATAAATTATATATATGAAATACAGAAATAAATAAAAAAAATAGTTCTCTATTTCAACACTCAGCATTTTAAACACTATGGTTTTAGAACAGGTATTGATATTTCTGACAACCTTAGTACTGATGAGGCTGTAGAGTGTGTGAGGGATATGAACGAGGTTGTTGAAGATCTGATGATAGCAGATAAAAACAGGCTGCAGAGAAAAAACAGAGAAAGACAACTGACACAGCTGAAACCTACGGTGGCCCTGAAGTGCAAAACACAACAGCAAATTCAAAAACACAATAGCAAATCAAATAACACAACAGCAAATCAAATAACACAACAGCAAATTCAAAAACACAATAGCAAATCAAATAACACAGCAGCAAATTCAAAAACACAATAGCAAATCAAACAACACAATAGCAAATCAAATAACACATTAGCAAATTCAAAACGGAAAGGGTAGGTACCCACGGGCGACATGAATCGTCGCTGATTGGACTGGTGGTCCTCTAAACCGGAAAGACATGGCTTACATGTTTTCAAAATATGAGCGCTGTTAGTGACAACGTACGTGCTGCTATTAAAGAATATTTTGATGCACGACATGGATACGTGTTACTACGGAAACGCATGATATTCACTGGATTAAATTTTTTTTGTTTTTGACACTTTATCTCGTAATTACGAGAAAAGATCTTGTAATTACGAGATAAGGAAAGGTGCCTCATTGGCCACTGCACTTCGGTAAAGTTAGAAAGATATTGGCACTTCCGGGATCAATAACTCTTAAGCGAAACGTTGTTAAAACACAAAACACGCATATTTTCAACTGTAGTAAGACAGACAACGAGCTACAACCTAACGTTCATCACAACAAGCCATCCTCGGAGCCACACCAACAACATTAGTGTTTACTAGGACTATTCATAATTTCTGGGAATTTTTATTAGGAATATTAATCAATAACTTCAATATGATACAGTACTGCAGTAACGCTATCTACACTTCAAAATCTAGTGCCCGACTACATCGGTTTGTACGGTAAAGCGTGTGAGTGCTTCATGATGCCTTAAAGTGCACCTCGGAAACTCAGAAATCAAATAATAATCTCTTTTCTAAGATATGCAGATTTAGAAAAGTCATTAAATAAACAAATCAAATTGTTTTCTGACAATTCTTGTTCTACATGTTCCCAGCTACCTACTTCTAGTGCCCGACTACATCAGTTTGTACGGTAAAGCGTCTTCACAGTGACGCTTTACCGTACAAGGTGCAGGTGCAGTGAAAGAACTTGAAAATCACCCCAGAAGTAGCTGGGAACATGTAGAACAAGAATCAGGTGGAGTTGTCAGAAAACAATTTGATTTGTTTATTTAATGACTTTTCTAAATCTGCATATCTTAGAAAAGAGATTATTATTTGATTTCTGAGTTTCCGAGGTGCACTTTAAGGCATCATGAAGCACTCACACGCTTTACCGTACAAACCGATGTAGTCGGGCACTAGATTTTGAAGTGTAGATAGCGTTACCGCAGTACTGTATCATATTGAAGTTATTGATTCATATTCCTAATAAAAATTCCCAGAAATTATGAATAGTCCTAGTAAACACTAATGTTGTTGGTGTGGCTCCGAGGATGGTTTGTTGTGATGAACGTTAGGTTGTAGCTTGTTGTCTGTCTTACTACGGTTGAAAATATGCGTTTTGTGTTTTAACAACGTTTCACTTAAGAGTTATTGATCCCGGAAGTGCCAATATCTTCCTAACTTTACCGAAGTGCAGTGGCCAATGAGGCACCTTTCCTTATCTCGGAATTACAAGATCTTTTCTTCTAATTACGAGATAAAGTGTCAAAAACAAAATAATCCAGTGAGTATCATGCGTTTCCGTAGTAACACGTATCCATGTCGTGCATCAAAATATTCTTTAATAGCAGCGCGTACGTGGTCACTAACAGCGCTCATATTTTGAAAACATGTAAGCCATGTCTTTCCGGTTTAGAGGACCACCAGTCCAATCAGCGACGATTCATGTCGCCCGTGGGTACCTACCCTTTTCGTTTTAAATTTGCTAATGTGTCTTTGAATTTGCTAATGTGTTTTTGAATTTTCTGTTGTGTTATTTGATTTGCTATTGTGTTTATGAATTTGCTGTTGTGTTATTCCATTTGCTGTTGTGTTATTTGATTTGCTATTGTGTTTTTGAATTTGCTGTTGTGTTTTGCATGTCAGGGCCACCGTAGCAACCAGATCTAAGAGTAATAAACAGCAACCTTTTGTCTTTTGTCACATGTTAACAATGTTATTAATCTGTGTTGACATGAATGTTGTCTGAATGTTGTGCTGACGTTTGGATGATGTCTGTAGAAGGCTGACATTATGATGATCCACAATAACACAATGACAAAGTCACTCTAGTCATTTTAGAGAAAAGCTCATTGATTAGGACATAGTAATGTTGAGCTGCACATTTCAAACCTGAACACATCTGATTGGATTATAAATGGATTTTTATCAACATCATTTATTCTTTATTCAGATTGAAGAACTGCAGTTTGTCAGAGATCAGCTGCGCTTCTCTGGCCTCAGCTCTGAAGTCCAACCCCTCCCATCTGACAGAGCTGGACCTGAGTGGAAACTACCTGCAGGATTCAGGAGTGAAGCTGCTGTGTGATTTTCTGGAGAGTCCACACTGCAGTCTGAAGACTCTGAGGTCAGTTCACTGACTCTCTGATACTATTGTAGATCTGATGTTTAATTAACAATTGAAGCTAATTTATGTTCAGACATAACTTACATCCATAAAGTTGTAAATGTCCTTTTGTTCATATTTTTGTTCATATTTTCATGTTTGTTGTATTAAATTTAGTCTGCAGTCACAAAGACTTGTGTTTGTTTCTTAAAGAAACTGTAGAGAAAACTGTCCCTGTTAGTGGTTTTAGTCAATGAATGTTTAGAATTGTTGGTAAATGGTCACATCTGTATACAGAAGATCCTCTGAACCAGATTGTTTGAACTGATCAATTACTTGTTGAAGTAGAAATATTTCTTTGGTTCTTTGGTTTGTGTGTGTTATCCAGCTCCATACACACACACACACACACACACACACACACACACACACCACACACACTGAATGGTTGTCTGAATGTTGTGCTGCGTTTGGATGATGTCTGTAGAAGGCTGACATTATGATGATCCACAATAACAACATGACAAAGTCACTCTACTCATTTAGAGAAAAGCTCATTGATTAGGACCTTAGTAATGTTGAGCTGCACATTCAACCTGAACACATCTGATTGGATTATAAATGGATTTTTTATCAACATCATTTATTCTTTATTCAGATTGAGGACTGCAGTTTGTCAGAGATCAGCTGTGCTTCTCTGGCCTCAGCTTGAAGTCCAACCCCTCCCATCTGACAGAGCTGGACCTGATGTGAAAACGAACCTGAAGGATTCAGGGTGGAGCTGTGTGTGATTTTCTGGAGAGTCCACACTGCAGACTGAAAATCTGAGGTAATTCTGTTCCAGTTGTGGTATCATAGACATACGTACGAGTGGATCCAGTGGTCCCTCTTCCCCATGTATCCTGGATTAAACTGGAACACGGCAGAATGCAACAACAAAAAATAGTTTGACAGGACAGTTTTTCAGCTTCCACAGACTCACATTGAGGTCCATCAGTCAGGTGAAGATGATGTCAGTACTAAAGTTGTCACAATACCAGAAAAAAACTTTTGATACATTACTAATATTAAGGAGGGAAACTCAATACCTGTTTTGATACTGTGACAAAAAGAAAAACAAGTCCTGGCACACGAGATTGGATCATTTTGTCTTTTGAACAACCTGCACACAGTGGTGGGGCAGAAGAAGTCACTTCACACATACTGAGGACCAACTGCAGTGTTTCCCACAGAATGACAGAGTGATGGGGTGGGTTTATATTTTATTTGAATACATTACCACTATTTCTAGTTGGTTATTCCTCATCCTCAGAATGACATTGGCACCAGCAGAGTGTGTTCACTGTTCACTGTTGCAGTCTGTGCTTGAAACACTGTCTGCATCTTCAACGTAACACAAATAACACTTCTATGTGAGACTGTCAGCAGACCACACAGGAGAAGAGCGAGGTGGACATTGTCCACTAGTTAATCGATCGTGGAAGGCGTCGTTCTGATTGTAGATCTGTTTTGAAGTAACTTCAGTACTTTAGATTCTATCAAATGTATAATAAACAGAGATTGTATAGTTTTAAACACTGTGGTTTCAAAACAGGTATGGATATTTCTGACAACCTTAGTACTGATGAGGCTGCTGTAGAGTGTGTGAGGGATATGAACGAGGTTGTTGAAGATCTGATGATAGCAGAATAAAAACAGGCTGCAGAGACAAAAAAACAGAGAAAGAAACTGAACACAGCTGAAACCAGATCTAAGAGTATAAACAGCAACCTTTGTCTTTGTCATGTTAACAATGTTATAATCTGTGTGAATGAATGTTGTTCTGAATGTTGTGCTTGACGTTTGGTGATGTCTGTTGAAGGCTGACTTGATGATCTGACATAATACCACAATGACCAAAGTCACTCTACTCATTTAGAGAAAAGCTCATTGATTAGGACATAATAATGTTGAGCTGCACATTTCAAACCTGAACACATCTGATTGGATTTATAAATGGATTTTTTATCAACATCATTATTCTTATTCAGATTGAGGCTGCAGTTTGTCAGAGACTCAGCTGTCTTCTCTGGCCTCGCTCTGAAGTCCAACCCCCTCCCATCTGACAGAGCTGGACCTGAGCTATCAACAACCTGCAGGATTCAGGCAGTGAGCTGCTGTGTCTATTTTCTGGAGAGTCCACACTGCAGCTTGAAGACTCCTGAGGTCAGTTCTGTTCTGTTGTGGTTCATAGATCAGACACTGTACCTTGTTAAGTGGATCCACTCTCCCCATTTATCCTGGATTAAACTGGAACAGGCAGAATTCAACAAAAAAAAATAGTTTGACAGGACAGTTTTTCAGCTTCACCAGACTACTCACATTGAGGTCCATCAGTCAGTGAAGATGATTCTTTGTCAGTACTAAAGTTGCTCACACCAATACAAGAAATTCTAAACTTTTTTTTTTCGCTACAATACCTTAATATTAAGGAGGGCCCACCGGCGAACGGGAGGACGGGAAACCTCAATTACTTGCCTTTTGACCTACCCTGCTGACAAAAAGCCACAAAACAATGGTTACTGGCCAATCTTTCCCCGACGATTGGATCATTTTGTTTCTTTTTTTTGAACACCTTTTCCCCTGCCACCCACAGTGTTGCCCTGGCGGCCCAGCCCTCACGGATACGACCTCCCCCCAGCACTCCTTTCCCCACACCCCATTTACTGTTAGGACCGCTTCTGCCCAGTGTTCTCCCACAGGGAATGACCAGAGTGACTGGGGTGGGTTTATATTTTCTTTGAATAACCCCCTTCTTTTTATTTTCCATTATTTCATAGTTGTTTATTCATCATCCTCAGCATGAACTTACTTGGCCACCAGCCCCAGAGTCGCTCGTTCACTTCTCCGTTTCACCTGTTGCAGCTCTGGGCTGACCTGCTCAACACTGTCTGCTCATTTCTTCAACCCGTAAATACAAATAACACTTCTATGTGGAACGTCAGCCCGACCACACATGGAGTTAAGACCTTGCCACCCGACCCCCCTTTTGGTGGATCATTTGTCTTTCCCCCTCCACTATTGTAACCTCGATTTCGCCTTGCGACTTCCCACTTTTGGCGTTTCGTTCCCTGATTGCCTAGACTCTGTTTTGATTAGCTAACTATTCATGTCACTTTAGATTTCATATCAAATTGTATAATTATTTAACAGATTTTTGATGGTTTTCATATTGTTCTTTGTGCTTACCAAACTTACCTGTTTTCATTTCGGTTGTCTTGTTTCATAAAACACTCGGTACTGGATGTTTTTTTCTAGGATATTTTTCTGACCAATATTCAGTGTTACTTTGATGAGCGGCGAGAGTGCCCCCCCTCCCCCTTTTTTTTTTCTTCCCTTCTCTTGCTTAGAGTTTGTTGGGCAGGTTCTCGTATCTTCCCCTTTCCCTCCCCTCCCCCCCCCTCTTCTTTTTTTTTTCTCTCTTCTTCTTTCCCCCCCCCCCCCCCCCCTTCCTTCCCCCCCCTTCCCTCTCCCCCCCCCCCTCCCTTTTCCCCCCCCCCTTCTTCTTTTTTTCCCCCCCCTTTCCCCTCCTTTTCTTTCCTTTTCCCTTCCTTGCCTGGGCAGGGCCGCTTAAATGGTACTGTTGCATTAATCTAAGATAATAAGATAAGATAGACGTAATGATCCCACACGGTGGAAATTACCTTGTCACAGCTCGTATAACAAGGTGGCTAAGAAATTATTCATAAATGAAAAATATGCTTAGAAAAAAAGTCAACTGAGTCATTGTTTGACATCATCAAATATTGTCACATACCTGATTTGCAATAAGGACTCATGCAGTGTTCAGTAGAGATGAACCTTTGGCGGGTGGAGGCCCCTGGAGGCAAGCCCTGTGCCAAGGCTTTTATTTTATCTTACTTGTATGAGAGTTCTTCACTGTTTTCTGTGGTCAAAATAAAATGTGTATATGTTATATTTTTATAACACATGTTGATCTCACTTGTTTGGCGTAAAGATCATTGAAATATAGTTCCTAACCTTCGAGTCGCCTCCCGCTTGTCTTAGAACCAGCCTGATGTCAGCAGAGCGGCTTAGAGGCGTACAGCTGGTCTCCCAATCACCCAAAACCACAAAGCCTAGAGTTTAACAACTCTTTTAAATCTGGGTCTCTGACATCAAAAAACCTCAGCCCATAATCAAGAGATAGAGAAGAGTGCGTAGATGCTACACGTGTTAAAGATTATTATTCCATTATGGCAAAGGTAGTTAACTCTGTTCCGTGTCTCATGTTTATGTTTTAATGACAGGATTCACCATAGCGTGCTCCACAATCAAATGTATTCAGTAGTGTTGCTAGAAAAACAGACCAATAGCCTACATAAACTAGTAACATGCCCAACCAACACACTGATCATTTTGTTGAACACTGAGGAAAGAGCTTAAACCACTAAGTGGCCATCATGTGCCGGTTATAGCTGCACACGTAAGCAGGATTTTTGACCATGGAGAGATATCAAAGGTTGTTGCATTCGAATGACTCGAAGAACATTGACCATTGACTCTATGTCGGGGAAGCGCTCGTGGGCGTAGCATGAAGGAACTGAATGCGAGGGCCTGTATGAATGTGGGGGCTTCTGGTCGGGAGGCTCAGGCCAAAAACGTCTCACCAACACACGACATGCGCCGCCATCAAATGCAATGATCGGAGCAGCGAGTAGTGATGGAGTAAGTGTTGCTACATCTTCAAGATGTAATAACCGTTGTGCAGTTTCTTGGTAGATATGGCGGGTAAGGTTGCCTGCAACAACACTAGACAATATGAGAACCCACCATGCATAGTTGAAATGGACAGACCTGCGGGCCAAATCGAACCATTTTGCGATGTCTCCCTTGGTGTGGTAGTGGGTGTGTTAATGGGTTGTATAGATAGCTTTACAACCACACCACATATCTGTTCATGGCTACTATTGTGTCCACAATGGTAGATATGATCATATGAACACGCGTTGTAAGTGTTGTTACAAGTACTGTTTGCTAAAAACAAGTTGTTGTTATGCTTGGCATAATGCCTCTAGAATTGTACGATACAGTTTACAAGTCTCGTGTTGCAATGGCAAACATTTGAATTCGCTCATGCAATGTCAGGTCCAAACTATGACAAATCTGAATATTTAACCTATTATGAAAGCAAGCAAATTTTGAGTGCGGTGTGTTTTTCCTGTCTCCCTTCAGGCGGACACTTGATTAGGAGAGGTATCAAAATTCGGCGGACACAAACGGGCGACACCCATCGAAAGTGCTTTGTGAAAGCTTCCCTGGTCCAGTAGTGCCAACCATTTCTCTGTGTACTGCTATTATTCCATTTTCCTCATTCCACCTGCATTCTAATTTAACGACATGTCCTGTTTTGCCTACAGAGAGATGGCCACCTACCTGCGCTACGTGAGTGGTGACTTCTTTGCGAAAGAACACGCTTGCTGCGAGGCTAT
The DNA here is from genome assembly GCF_000972845.2 of Larimichthys crocea. Lineage (NCBI taxonomy): Eukaryota > Metazoa > Chordata > Actinopteri > Sciaenidae > Larimichthys > Larimichthys crocea. Next base: position 436,462 of record NC_040033.1, read on the forward strand.
GATGCGTTGATTGGGACAGCTCTTATCAGGCATGATCTGTTCGACCAGGAATGGCTATGTCTTTGAACTATGAATAGACTGGGTCGGGCAAAATCACTTGTGAGTGCCCTCTTATGTTAAAGGCATCCAACATCATCCTCCCGCCTAAATTTTCCTCAGAAGTCACTTGAGTCGATACAACAGAGCTTAAGGGAGGATTTTCTGACTCCATTCGTTTATTGTGCTCGCGCTGAAAATAATTGGTCTGATGACTTCACGATCGATGCATGAATGATCTATGGTATTTTCCGCAACTTATGTGAGGTGCGTAGTAGAGATGTGGCCTGGATCGTGGGACTATTATTAACCTTTCACCACATCCGTAGTTTATTTCCCTTTTAGTTGCTCTTATTTGGACTGTTTCTTGGTTCCTTAGCCCACACAATCGGCCCTTATCCCAGTGACGACGCACTCCTGCACACGCGAAAGCAGCGAGCAGCAGGTATCGACTATCACTGACAACAGCACCCAGCCCTCACGACCAAAAACCAGGGGCTGTGCTCATCAGCATTAAAAATGGTCTCAAGATCACAAACACCACACCCACCCTCCAATCTACCAACCACCCTTATTAAATCTGACAGCCACAAACAAGCCAAGACCTATTTATAAACCTTAACCAGCAACCCTGTCATCAGTTCCTCTGCCCGGTACTTCATTGCTTACTGAACATGTGAATTAAAACCTTCCGGAGAAACATGGCTAAGCTGTATCACTCCACTTCTCCTCCAATTCCATTGTCCAGGCTGAAGTATAAAAAACTGATCCGACTGGGCACAAGAAGGACAGCATGTTCTTTCCTCCAAGGCTGTGACAGACAAAGAAGACGGTGCCGTTAACCGACCATGTGCAATCCTGAGGAGGCTCGGCCTGCGCTCTCAGCGGTGGCAACAAAGCACTGTGGCAGCTCACGTTATTCTTCACACCGTGCCACTCGAAGGTCCTCCAAGTCATTGCATGCCTGAGTTGCAAAATGCCAACTTGCATTGTTCATTACCCGTAATGACACGCTATATGCTTAGTGTTATGACAAACGTGTGACCACTTGCATTGGCGTTCATATTTATTTTTAGATTCCCTTTTATTGGCTAATGCTATCAACCGAGCCTTGTTTTTGTTTTGTTGTTTGACGTCAGAGGAGGGGCAACACAATCAAAATTCATTTTTAGTAGACAAAAAACATGAAATCCCTTCTGATAGACACGATATGCTGGCTACCCCAATCATGTTGTTGTACTTGATGAGTCATTGGTTTCTCGTAAAGCATACAGGGAGGCACATTAGATTTTCACCCGGATTGAGCTATTACAAGTGGGACACTACAGCACCTCTTGTTTACGGCTCCTGCTCTACCATTTAACATTGATTGGCTTTGATACCTTTTACATTTTTTACTTTGCCACCCTCTTTGAAGCTTCGCCAAAGCACCGCACCATCCACCGACAGTTCCCATGACGTGATTGCCCCCGTGACTGTAAAAACTACTTAAGCTCCCAGCCCAGCTGTTCCAATAACTAAAAAAACAAAATGAACTTATAACAGTGCTATATTTGTTGGTAACTTTTTAGGTTGCAAATGAACGAGTCACACTAAACTGGACCTGTTAGTTGACTTGCCTATGTAGAGATATAGTGGTTACGTAAGCTGTTCCAACATCACCACTGCGTTAATGTTTGTGTTTGATGTATTGCGTATGCAGTGGTAGGATCAGGAGCGATCAAGGCCGTTGTTTTCTTTTATCCTGCCATGACTTTATGGTGGTTGATCTGTGCTTCGCAACAATGGTTGCTTCCCTTTATCTCTATTAACATAGTTTGTCTACTGCTGCTTCCTGCTTGCGGAAAATGTCTTCTGCTAATTTTTTTTTTTGTTTGCTTTTTGTTTTTCTTTTTTCCCCCCCATTTCAGATCCCCCTTAACCCCCTTCATCCTACACACCCCCCCTCCCAACCACATTGCCCCTCCCCCCACAACCCCCCTCACCCCACTTCATCCGTTGCCTCTACTTTACTCACCCACCATCTTCCACATTATCCACCACTTGACCTCAAGCACCCCTTTATTGCCTCTTTGCGTCAAGTCGCCCGGAGCCCTCGCAAAGGAGCAAGTGAGATCTCAAGCCCACTCCGAGTGACCATAAGCGAGACTCTGGGGTCGCACCTCACAGCCTGGCGGTGGGCGGGCTCGTTCAGGTACTGCTGCGCCTGCCTACTGCCTGCCCTTGCTCTGATGGCTAATGCATGAAGCCACATAGTTTTTGTATGTGTTCTGCACCCACCCTTCTCGCAACACTGATTCCACGATGCTGCTGTTCGGTGGTCTGCTCTCGACCTCCTCTGTGTGTTCTGCGATCAGGGACTGTTTGAATCGCTAGTTTGTGTATCAGTGCTTTTGCCTAGTTCGTCTGCCTTCATTCGCCTCATCTGCTGTAGGCCTGCCCACAGGGAAGGGCCATGCAAAGACGACTCCAACTGCCAACTGTCATGCAAACCCATAAAATAAAGAGTATTTTTGTTTTTCCGCGTGTATCTCGTCAGTGAAATGAACGTCGAGCAATAAGACTCTTAAATTCTAATCCTTTTTCCCAGTACCTATTACCATTTTTTGTTAAAACGGCCACTTGTATCTCATTAGCAACCAGAGGGCCTCACTAGTACAAGTGCACACATATGCCACCTACTGTTGGTTTAAAAGAATTACAGAGTTAACGTTGTTTTTATTTGTTTTTTTTTTGTTTTAACAATTTTTCAAACTTCGTCCTACAAAAGGCTACTCATATTCCCATGTGTACACAGAAAACAGCTTTTCGCTAATGTTCAGGATCTTCTCACTCTAATGTTGCTTCCACTCCAAGAGATTGGAAGAAAAAGAAAATGCACTCTCATGTCTGCTTCAAACATGTTTAAAATTAGTTTGTCTAAAGCCTAAGGTGAACAGTCTGACTAGTTAAATCAAATGTGCCATCCTCCAGAGTTAGTCTGATTTGAGTATGGGAGTGACACCATTTATCTTGTGTAACTGCTGAAATATCAAGTTAGCTTTAGTTTTTGAACTTAGGAATGAAGCTATTTCGAAACGTGTATTTGCCACAAAACTGAGGACTGGATTTGTTCACTACGTCTTCCTAACATTGAAAGCCACATTAGAAAGGAAGTGCAGAAAGGCTGGTGAGAATGAGACCAAGAGGTGGAGGAAGGGAGGATAGGCTGATCGCATAATAGAAACCTGTTTCAGTTGTCCATATGGATTTGCTTCAAAGATATACAAAAAATGCTGCACGAGAAGCAATTGAACTGCCTCTCTTTATCTGAGAGGGCCAAATAAACGAGATAATTCAAAGGTACAATATTTTTATGCTGAATGTTCATCTGCCCACCCTGCCAAGCCAAGGGCTCCGATGTGTACGGTGCTGACCGTGCGCCGTCTGGTGTCCTTTTAGTACGCCGTGCAAGGAAGGTGATGAGCCTCACCGAAATGGTGATAGCTGAACGACTGATGATCCACCAGCGGAGATACTCCCGCGGCATCACCATGTCACCGCTCCCCCTGAGGTGAAGTGGGACGAAACCACAGTACGAAAAACTGCTCCATATGCTAGAAGTAGCTGTTAGCAGAGCATGAAGGCGTTGGCGAGTTTAATTGGTATTTTATTTAAGCTGTCTAAATAGCAAAATATTACTCCCTGACGCAATTAAGTACCTTCAGGTTATGCTTTTGTTATTTGCGTAATACACATAACTTTCAACAGGAACGCTGATGCTGGCGCCGCCAGCGATAGGAGGCGAAATAGTTTTTTAAGTAGTAAAGCGTAACTCTATCTTATCCTCCTTTGAAGTCTTTGTATACACGTGTACTTGCCTTAAAAAGCCAGATTAGATGATTAGCATCCTTGTGACTGTTTTCAGGCCAGATATAATCGATAATGCAACATCCTCCCGGGGGGAGAACACATCCAGGTTCTCTAATCGTAACCTCAGTTACAGAAGAAATCAAATTTCTTGTTTACGCCGACATTTAAATAATCGAGAAAAGACGCAGGGAAGAAACTTACTAGCGTTCAAGAGCAAACGCGTCCATTACTGATATAGATTTTTGTTAACGGGAAAAACAAAGGGAAACAATCTGAAAATAATGCAAGATGATAGAAACACAGATTCAAAATTAAACCAGCAATGTTTGAAACCAAACCCACCAACCAAACAGGTTTAGAAGCGTCCGACGAGTGTGTCGCGAATTTAGGAAAGGAGCCGTCTAGTATTTACAGAACAATGACCAGAAACGCAGACGAAATGCGAAAAATAAAAACAAATAATAAATATTCCTGTAACTATGTATGGTCATTAGATGTAGATATGGTATAACCACATTGCAAAAGATCGAAAGAAATAGTTTTTTAGTTACAGCCGAATGAAGGCTTTTATATTCTACAGATGATGCAAGGTCTATCTTTCCAAGGACGTCTGCCATGTTTATACCAGCATACCCCATAATGGACAGAATAAACTCAATATTGGCTCCTAACTATGGCCTTAAGCATTTTTGCTGTTTTGTGCCCATTAGAATAGGGTTTAAAAAACGGGGCGAAAAAGGAAGAGATAAGGAATGTTGCCATTCGGAGAAAGCAACTACACACCATCGCTGGATGGCCACCTAAATCTCCCACAAGGTCCCATCAGCCCACTGATAAAGTGACATTAATATCTAGTGCCAAAGATAAAATAATAGCCTGTCTGTATGATTGGATTGAACGTCCGAGTTTTCCTGAAATGTAAAATGTAGTGTGGTTTCTGCAGGTGCCGATTGCATTCTTCAAAAGGAGACCAGCGGAAGGGACGAAAAAAAAGCCCTACCAATAGGCAAACGCAACAGTGACATACCGAGGAACAAGGAAGGAGAACTTGCAAAAAAAGTAAATTTTAGGGTCACTGGCCAGTATTTTATAGTAATGGAAAACAAATTACACCGACCCCATGTGTCCCCTAAATCTACTTTCCCCGCCCTATACCCCCAACAGAAATCACCCACTCTTTGTTAATAACCCTCGCAACCTTATTTAACGCGTCGTCACCGCTGTACCACACACCACCAACCTTAACGCATCGACGCTCATCTCTTTCTCAGTTCTCAGTGACCGCTTCCACCGGCCTGACTGGCAGACAGTTAAATGAAATGTTGCGAAGTCCGACTTGACTCCACAAACACAGAAAACACGACAAACAGAAACAACCGAAAGCCAACGCAACAAAAAGCAAACGCAAAAAGAAGCGAAAGAAAAAAAAAAAAAAAAAAGCCAAAGGAGACAGAAAAGACAAGCAAGAGGAAAAATAGCAAGAACAACGAAAAAGAACATACAAAAAAAAAGAGAAACAAACAAGAAAGAAAAAGAAAAACAAAAAAGGAAGAAGGAAGAAGAACCCCAACAGAAAGAAGGAAAAAAAACCTAAAGATACCAAAATACAGGAACCACCGAAAATTTCACTTAGATATCATAATGTAACCCAACTAATCAATCTTAACCTACTATAACACCAATCTTACGATAACAGATCACATTACTGAGTAGGAAAACAAGAAACCAAAAAAAGCGAAACAGATCAGTATAAACTTAAAAAACACTCCTACCATTGGAATAGAAAACCAACAGAAAAAAAAAAGGTAAAATGACAAAAGGGACACATCAATTAATTTAGAAGACAAGATCGTAGGTGTTTAGAGGAATGGCTGATAATTGAACTAGTGAAAGAGGGGAAGAACTTGATGTCCTTGATACCGTCCGCTGAAAAAAAATAAAAGAAGCGTACCTAGCCCCAGTCAACGGAGGGCACGGGCGAAAAAAAGTTAAATAAAAAAGCAGGAACAATGAAACGCGAAGTACGCGTGCGAGGGAGGGGTGAATATTCGACGAAACTACATGGTGAAACAGGTGGTAGGTCGAGATGCATAGGAAAGAAGTGCATATTGATGGTCACAACAGTCAAGCTGTTGATCGGGGGGGGAAACGTTCGAGTGAAGCAATACTAGTTCTCTCGTAAGGCAATCGTATTCTATTTTTTCTATTTGCTTCTTTTCTTCCTTTAGGCTTGTGTGTTTTGGGCTCAAAGGTGGTTAAAAGAGGCAACGAGTGAAAACTAATGCCAGATGTTAAGATCATGAGAGACAGCAGGAAAAGCAGTGCATCTATTAGAAACAGAATTGAGAGGCACATTTTTATGTTTTTTGCTTGTTTTTTTTTTTTTGTTATTTTTTTTGGATTGAGCATCACTTCAGTGTTTGAAGTTCAAATCCCTGCATTGAATGAAAACTTCTTTTTATGTTTAGTGTTCTGGAGTTCAGTTCTTTTCCTCACTCTGGGCTTTCATTTTTGTCTGTCAACGTGCGACTTTGTAAGCACAGTCAATTGGCCTCAGGCTCAAGGTACTGTGGAAAGATTGAGAGACAACAGGTATTAACGCCTCTATTTTATTAAGTTATTGCCACTGTTTACGAAAAAACTAAATGAAAACACTTACAAAGGTGGAAAACTTTAGGTTTGTAAATAACAATTAATGAAAACCCATTTAATAAAGAACCTGATCTAGGAAGGAGTACTTCACCCGCTTATATCTGAGGTTATGGGGCCAGAGGACACAAATAATTGTCGTGTCAGATTCTACTATGGTATAACAAAAAAAGGATTGGTCTTTTTCGATTTTATTTTCTGTTACATCAGGAATAGTTTTTTACCAGGAAATCATAGTTGTGCTTTCTTTCTCAAGTTACAAATGTTTAAAGCTCACGTGCGTTGTCCAGCAATTGACATTTTATCTAATATGTCAAATTTCTCACCGGCATACTATGTCATGTCTGTGTGTGTGATGTTGTATGTCGTGCTGTGTCTGTCTGTGCTGTGTGTGCTAGGCAAATCTGGATTTGGTTTTCTTGTACCAACGCACATGTGTTAACGACTTGTGGCGTGAAACCCTCGATCTCATTACTACTTTTCCACCGCAGTTATAAATCTCTCTTCATCCTTCTTGTCTTCCTGAGACTATGTGAGACATAAATGCAACACATCTGACAGTAGTGTTGTTGATTTGGAAGAGAGATCAGGACTGTTGTTCGGTGTGCTGCCGGAGTGTGTGTGTTGTGTTAGTGTTGTAAAAGAGAATACACCGAGGAAATTTGTGGTGCCAGCTTCAACGGAGAACAACATCCCACACACCTGCTTTTTGTGAATCCTTTTTTGTTTTGTCAGTGGAATTGCGTCACAGAACCGCTCATGCAGTTGGAGGAGCGTGTTGTTCTGATGTATTTTAATTTGCGCTGACTGGCATTTTGGTCTGGCAATTTGTGTAATGGGCTGCGCGCTTTCCCGAGTCTCTTGAATTAAGAAAGTAAGATCCTGCGAAAGTGTCGCTGTGGGACCAGACTTGGGAATAGAACGGGGGTCGGTCGCGATTGGCTTAGCTCATTTGTCGGGCTGCAAACTGAGGAGTTATGGTCATTTTTATGCATTTACAACACGGTATGTGTTGTTTCATCGGCATGAATTGATAACTATGGGGAACGAGACAGGGGCAAACCGAGAAAACTGTGCAAACTGGCCAGTAAATTGCAACCTGGAAACCCGGCAGAACCCAGCTACAGGGACCAGCAATGGGGCGCTAAAGGATCTGCAAAGCATCGCGGGAGCACAATTAAGAGGTGGCCGACGAAGGTTCTGTTAAGGGACCCACCTTGGCAGTCCTTGAGGCCCGACTCGTATGGAATGCCCATCTCCTTGTTTTAGGGTACAGCATAGTCTTCGGTTTGTTTGCTGGCCCCCAATAGAGAGGCCTCGCGTCTGGCGTCGCGTGCTCTGGTGGGATTGCGGCTGTGTGGGGTGGCACCTGAGGCTGGGGAGGATCGGTGGAGTCAGTCATTTGTTTCTAAGCGCCCCTAAAGTGCTTCTACTTCCTCTGCGGAGTTTGTTTTACCTTGTCTGGACCTCCCCTTTTTTTGCCGGCAGTTGGGGAACTGGCACGAGGCGCCACGCCCGCGCTTTGTGGGGCACACACCCCTGCCCACCCGCGCTCAGCGTGGGCCAAATACGCTGGTTCTACGCAACATGCACCGTTTAGTGGCAGGAGCCAATTCATCCCAGGGCAAACTGCTAAGAAACAAGTGGGATCCTACCTTTCCTATCATGCCGCTGGATTGTGTTCTGACTTATAATGCCCAGTGATTTCTTCACATCTCCAGCGCGTGCACAGCAGGCCAGAAGTGGTAAGCCCAGGCGTATCGGTACAACAACTTTAACGTTACATCTTCATGGTAAAAATCAGTAAGGAGTGTCCCTTTTTAAAGAACCCAGCAATGAGCCCGTCCGAGCGATTCATCATAGATTCAACAGAGGGATTTTAATTTACGAACATTTCGAGGACAAAGCCTGATGACTAGTATGTCACCAGTGTGTGCCGTGTGCGTGATGACATGACCACCACAAATACTATATGTGTCATGACAAGAGAAGCTCCCCCCAAACGTGATAATCTCTTCTCTTTGTGTTTCATAAACGGCACTATTGCCCAACTGTCAAGAAATCCAGATGAATATGCATTTTTTTGTGATCACTAAAACAGTGACTTGACTTCCGTCAGGAGAGTCTCATGTTGACGGTGCTCAAACTTTTCTATCTCGTCCGTTCAACCCTATGCCCCCATGGTAGACTTCACACCCCAAACCTCTTTATGAATGAATCTTTTATGACCTGTTGCTATGCTCTACTCTGATCTTTTTTTTTTTGTTTTTTTTTGTCTCCATCCACCTTATATATTTTAGGCTCGTCAGATGTCTGCAACGCGCTTTAGCATCATTTGTCCTTGATTGAATTAGGTTCCTGCTTGACCTTCACTCGCCCCCGTGTCCTGTACGCCCCCCCCCTGATGACCAGACTATTTTGAGTACACCCGTATGTCCCATCCACTCCCGCTTTTTCCCCGTCATCCATAAAAACCTCTTTTCTTCCTTTTTCTCTTCCTATCCCTTCCTTCTTCCTTCCCCTTCCCCTATCCCTTTCTCCCTTTCCCCCCTTTCCTCCCCTCTTCCTCCTCCCCTACTCCCTCTCCCTTTCCCCTCCCTCCCCTCCTCTCCCTTCCTTTTCCTCAGCGGCCTCTTGCCACCCTTTCCTCTCTCCTCACCGCTCCCTTCAGCCCTCTTGTTCCCACCCCTTCTTCTTCCCTCCCCTTCTGTGATTTGTACTTCGCGGCTTCCTTTCCTCCTCCCCTCCGCCTCCTTGCTTTCCTCCCGGTATCTCCGCTTCCTCACCATTTGTTAGTTGACAGGACAGTTTTTCAGCTTCCACAGACTCACATTGAGGTCCACAGTGTGAAGATGATGTCAGTACTAAAGTTGTCACAATACCAGAAATTTAAACTTTGATACAATACTAATATTAAGGAGGGAAACTCAATACCTGTTTTGATACTGTGACAAAAAGAAAAACAAGTCCTGGCACACGAGATTGGATCATTTTGTCTTTTGAACAACCTGCACACAGTGGTGGGGCAGAAGAAGTCACTTCACACATACTGAGGACCAGCTGCAGTGTTTCCCACAGAATGACAGAGTGACTGGGGTGGGTTTATATTTTATTTGAATACATTACCATATTTCTAGTTGGTTATTCCTCATCCTCAGAATGACATTGGCACCAGCAGAGTGTGTTCACTGTTCACTGTTGCAGTCTGTGCTTGAAACACTGTCTGCATCTTCAACGTAACACAAATAAACATTCTATGTGAGACTGTCAGCAGACACACAGGAGAAGAGCGAGTGGACATTGTCCACTAGTTAATCGATCGTGGAAGGCGTCGTTCTGATTGTAGATCTGTTTTGAAGTAACTTCAGTACTTTAGATTCTATCAAATGTATAATAAACAGAGATTTTATAGTTTTAAACACTGTGGTTTCAAAACAGGTATGGATATTTCTGACAACCTTAGTACTGATGAGGCTGTAGAGTGTGTGAGGGATATGAACGAGGTTGTTGAAGATCTGATGATAGCAGATAAAAACAGGCTGCAGAGAAAAAACAGAAAAAGACAACTGACACAGCTGAAACCAGATCTAAGAGTAATAAACAGCAACCTTTTGTCTTTTGTCACATGTTAACAATGTTATTAATCTGTGTTGACGTGAATGTTGTCTGAATGTTGTGCTGACGTTTGGATGATGTCTGTAGAAGGCTGACATTATGATGATCCACAATAACACAATGACAAAGTCACTCTACTCATTTTAGAGAAAAGCTCATTGATTAGGACATAGTAATGTTGAGCTGCACATTTCAAACCTGAACACATCTGATTGGATTATAAATGGATTTTTATCAACATCATTTATTCTTTATTCAGACTGGAGTGCTGCAGGTTGTCAGAGATCAGCTGTGCTTCTCTGGCCTCAGCTCTGAAGTCCAACCCCTCCCATCTGACAGAGCTGGACCTGAGAGGAAACAACCTGCAGGATTCAGCAGTGAAGCCTCTGTCTGATCTTGTGGAGAGTCCACACTGCAGTCTGCAGACTCTGAGGTCAGTAGAGGGTTGCAGTCAGTCCATGTTGGTCTCAGCAGTATTGTACTAAACACAGTTAGTATCAAAGCACAGATCCAGTATTTCCTGTAAACCTCCGACCTTCTCAGCGGCTGCTTTCCTCAGTGAAGCTGTGAGAGGAGAACGGTGACAGGCTTCAGGATTGGACAGAAAGTCAGATATATGTATTTAGACACATCTGTTGTCTGTCTGCTTCTCTCATCAGGTGGAAGTGGTGATCTCTGTCAGTGTGAGTGATGAGAAAGGTGTTTGTGCTGAGAGAGGATCAGCTGAGTCCTGATGATCCAGAGAGGTTGAAGCAGCAGCATCAGCTCTGACTGGGCCATGTTACTGGGAGGTGGAGTGGAGAGGAGAGCTTCATCCAGCAGAGACTGACGGAGGAATCACAACAAGTGGAGATGACTGTCAGCGCTGCAGTCTGAACTGCTCTGAGATCAGCTCCACTGTCAGACACAATGTCAAGTCCACCATCATCATGTGTGTTCCTCTGGATCATGTGACAGAGGATCATCAGTGGATCTGGACTGCTGCTCTGTCACTTATTTAAACAGATTTTCCTGCTTTGCTTTCTGTTGCAGCTCTACCCTGTGGAATGATTGAGAACTGCAGTTTATTTCCACGTTACATTTCTGCATACATAAAGTTACCTCTCTGAAGTTTTGGTTATTTCCACCAATACCAGATGTTTGTCAAAGTTTAGCAGATGATTGTTTGTGACAGAAACAAGTTTTAAAATCATTTCATTGTCATTAGTGCAACATTATGAATCAGATTGTTAAACTGAACTGAAGAAATGCAAAGTCTGTTGATAATTATCTGTGTGTTTGTCACTCGGCACGACCTCTTTCACTTTCACGTTTCATTTGAGTCTTTGTTCATCTAAAAATATTGCTTTTAGTTCCTGGAATATCTCTTTAAAAACTACTGTTTGAAACTTTGATCACACGCTGAACACCCGAACATTTTAATCACTTATTTGTTTTCTTTTGACATGAAATAAATCACAGAATATATCAAACAGAAGTCTGAACTATAATCCTGAGTGTCATTATGAGTGATTAAGAGTATGTTCATGTATATATTTATTCCCTCTCACATCGTGACAGTTTGTGATAATGCAGAAGAAAAACAAAAAATCCTGATGTTCATCTCGCTTCTCTGCTCTGACTAAAAATAATCAGCGACCTCTGAGTGATATCTTCATCCGTCGACTTTCTGACTGTGTTCAACTGGTTCATCGTCAAAGGGAGAGAGTTTGACGTCTTGGAGATCATGTGTCTGAGAAACACGACGCGTGTTTTGAGGTGTAGCTCTGTTATTAGTTTGTGATATTTGACTTTCAGGTGAAATTAATGGAAATCGTGCACATAAGATAATAATAAATTGGAGAAAAAAAAGTTCAGATTGAGGTCTAAATATTTAGTTTTAAAAAATAAAACTTGGTTATGCTGAGTTCTCTGCATCCTATGGTGGCCGTTAAATTGTGTGCACTGTGTGATTAATAAAATCACACCTTTTGGGGGACTTTAGGGGCTCCGTAGATATTCCCACCTCCTCTAAATATTTCTTTCACTCCTATTTTTGTGTGTTTAATCACCACTAAGAACTTTGCACGACTTCCTGGACTCTGTCATTGTCCTTTCTGACTACCTAGACTCAATAGACTGATTAGACTGATCAGGAGAGCGAGCTCTGTCCTGGACTGTCCTCTGGACTCTGGGCTCTAAGCTGACATCCATGTGGGTCTCTGAGCAGCTCCTTCAGCTGCAGACTGCTAAGGTGTAAGAAGCAGAGGTCCAGCAGCTCCTTCAGCTGCAGACTGCTTAGGTGTAAGAAGCAGAGGTCCAGCAGGTCCTTCATCGCGGCCGCTGTCAGGCTCTACAACACCTGCACCACCTGAGCGAGTTGTAGTTCCTGTTCCTGTTGCAATATTATCATATCATGCCACGTTGTCTGTTTTTTTTGTTTCTTGTGTAGATTAGAAGTTACTTCTGTCTGTTTTTGCCCTTTCTACTTCAGTTCTTTATATTACATTTCCCCATTGTGGGATAAATAAAGTATAATCTAATCTAATCTACCTCTGCTACATGCTGTGACTGTGATCTGTCTGTCTGTGTATCTGTCTGTCTGTCTGTGTATCTACCTGTCTGTCTGTCTGTCTGTCTATGTATCTACCTGTCTGTCTGTCTATGTGTCTGTCTGTCTGTCTGTCTGTCTGTGTATCTATCTGTCTGTCTGTGTATCTATCTGTCTGTCTATGTATCTACCTGTCTGTCTGTCTGTCTATGTGTCTGTCTGTCTGTCTGTGTACTATCTATCTAGCTGTCTGTCTGTCTGCCTGTCTGTCTATATGTCTATCTACCTGTCTGTCTGTCTGTATATATATATATAATAGATATATATATATATATTTAGATATATAATATTATAGATATATAATATATATATAATTATACATATATATATTATATAATATTATATATATATATCCAACAGACAGACCAACATGGTACGGTACATATATATTAATCTATGGTACCTGTACTGTTCTGTCTTCTGTCTACCTGTCTGTCGTCTATCTGTCTGTCTGTTTGTCTGTGTCTATATATATATATATTATATATTATATATTAGATCTATATATATATATATATATATAATATATATATATATATATATAGTTATATACCTGTCTGTCTGTCTGGTCTGTCTCTCTGTCTGTCTGTCTGTGTATCTACCTGTCTGTCTGTCCTGTCTGTATATATATGTATGTATATATATGTATGTATGTATGTATATATTATATATATAATATTATAATATAATATATATAGTATATATATATATATATAGTATATATTATATTATAATATATATATATATAATATAGTGTACTGTCTGTCTGTCTATTGTCTGTCTGTTTGTCTGTGTCTCTATCTCTGTATCTGTCTGTCTGTCTATGTATCTAGCTGTCTGTCTGTCTGCCTGTCTGTCTATATGTCTATCTACTCTGTCTGTCTGTGCGGTATATATCTGCATGTAGGTGTATATATATATATATATATATATATATTAGATTATATATATATATATTATATGATATATATATTATATAATAATATATATACATCCATATAGATAATATATAATATATATAATCATATATCTCAATCTTTTTAATACCGACTATTATATATATCTTATCTAGATATATAATATATAATATATATATATATATATATTTATATATATACTGTCTGTCTGTCTGTGTATCTATCGTGTATCTGTCTGTCTGTCTGTCTGTGTATCTACCTGTCTTAGTCTGTCTGTCTGTCTGTGTATCTACCTGTCTGTCTGTCTGTCTGTAATATATATATGATGTATATATATATATATATATATATATATTATATATATATAATATATATATCTCTATCTATATCATCCTCTCACTTATATACCTGTCTGTCTGTCTGTCTGTCTGTCTTCGCCTGTTTCAATAAAGCTGCGGGGTTTTGAACGTCTTGTCGGGCGCATGCGCAGACGGTCCCCCTCAGTCAGCAGTGTGGTTCCGTTCAGGTTCGGGTCTTCCTGTAAACAGTCCCCGTTTAAACCGTTTGAGTCCTTCCTAACGAGCGGAGACCACCGTGACCGAGGCGTGAGAGAACATGCCCAAAAACAAAGGTGAGTCCCGGGCTGTGTGTCGGTGTTTCACCGTCTTCCCGCCGCACACACACACACACACACACACACACGCAGCGAAAACGTGACACCGCCGAGCTAACGCTAGTTAGCCACACGGGTTAAAGAGTCACACACACACACACACAGCGGACTCTGCGTGGAAGTTAGCCCGTACTGAAGTTAGTCCGAGGCGGTCACGGAGTCACTTCATGCCCGGTTAAACGCCGCTGCTGCCCGGCAGTGAGCTGGCTAACGTCCCCGGGCCGGTGCTAACTAGCTCCGTGCTAAGTGAAACCGCACCCCGGCTCGGCCCGGACATCTGCGACTTTACCGCGGGGAAACTGACCCACAGACACCGGCGAGGAGGCTGACCTGTGACCTGCTTATTAAACTGATGTCAGGCTTTAAGTCTAACCTCCGTCTGTGGAGGGTCGGTCAGATCAGCGAGCTGTGGCGAAGCTAACGTACGGTGGACGCAGCTGGAGCCGAGAGAAAAGGCTCCTGAGGAGCTCTAACTGTTTTTTTAAAATGTGAATTTTAAAAAGAAAAACCCTTGAATAAGGAGGACTGGATCCCAAGTATCAAAGTTTAAGTTGAATTTATTGTTCTTGTACAAGAAGGAGCGTTTAACAGTGAAACACACAAAAGGGGTTACAGAGAAAAGGCTCCTCGAGGAGCTCTAACTGTTGGTTTTTAAAACCTCCCTCACTGATGAGTCTGCTCAGCAATGAACATTTAAAAACGTCCACAGGGCCGATCATCCGCGGGGGAAGTGTGCCGGCCAGACAATGACGAGTGGACGTAGCTAGAGCCGAAAGAAAAGGCTCCTGAGGAGCTCTAACTGTTTTTTTTTAAATGTGAATTTTAAAAAGAAAAACCCTTTTAATAAGGAGGATCGGATTCAAAGTATCCAAGTTTAAGTTGAATTTATTGTTCTTGTACAAGAAGGAGCGTTTCACAGTGCAACACACAAAAGAGGTTACAGAGAAAAGGCTCCTCGAGGAGCTCTAACTAGGGATGTAACAATACACGACTCGATACGGTTCATGATTTTTTTTTTTTTGTTCACGATATGATTTTCAAATCAAATCAAAATGAGCTACAGACAAATTATGACCAAGTAAAATTATCTTTATATTTCTAGGAGGAAAAAAGTCTTAGGTGCTTTTTTTTACAGAAACTTTCAAACAGTTTGTGTTCTCTTAGCTGTTCGGGGGGCCCCCTCTGCCAGTGTTTGGTATAGTTACTCTGGAAAGTAGTTAATTAGGTTACAACATTGCCATCAATTCAAAGTAATCAGTTACGTTAATATCTATGAATGAAAAGTAACGCGTTAGAGTACTCATGCGTTACCAAAAAATTAAAAGCCGTTTGCAGCTGTTATGTGAATTTTAAGAAGAAAAACCCTTGAATAAGGAGGATTGGATTCAAAGTTTAAGTTGAATTTATTGTTCTTGTACAAGAAGGAGCGTTTAACAGTGCAACACACAAAAGGGGTTACAGAGAAAAGGCTCCCTGAGGAGCTCTAACTAGGGATGTAACGATAAACTTCAACTCACGACTCGATACGGTTCACGATTTTTTTTTTTTTTTTGTTCACGATACGATTTATTTACTTACACAAAGTGTGCCTGCTCTGCGCGACCTGGCTGTTTCCTCTTTTCCCAAACCGCAGCATTGCAAACAAGAGCGGAACTTAAAGTAAAGAATCGATCTGACCAGGCTAGTATCGATCCGATACCGACTTGGCATCGATATTTGGATCGATCTGACCACCACTACTCCTCACTTCAGTGAGCGGTGGACGGCTGTAATTCATCAGGTCGTACCTGCCACTCACGGCGTGACAGCCCAAAGATGATTTTAACCTGTTACCACAAATGAGTTGGTTTGCCTTGCTCCAAATAAAGACAGGTGCTTTTAATTCTCGTAAAATATAATATAATATAATATGAGGCTAACCTCGCACCTTGCGGGGGCCCCCCTGGTGGCTGCAGGGCCCATATGCATCCGCATATAGCAACTGCTAACTGAGAGAATCTGTATCAAACTGGACTACATGAGCTCATATCTTCCTGTGTTTGTTTTTAATTATCTTTCTAGGTAAAGGAGGAAAGAATCGGCGACGTGGAAAGAACGAGAATGAGTCTGAGAAGAGAGAGCTGGTGTTCAAAGAGGACGGACAGGGTGAGTTCTGGTTCTGGCTCCGGGTCCGTTGTGTAAAGAGTCCCCGTGTTTTATCACCTGAAAACAAGAACTGATGTGTTGTTGTTGGCTTAGAACGAGTCCTTTAATGTCTACAGACGCCGTGTTTCTACAGTAGCCTAGTGAGGACAAACACAAACACAGCAGTCCTTTAACACTCGCTGTCTTTGCTCTGGACATGTTTTAAACTTGTGTTTACATCCGGTCTGAACATAGAAGTAACCACACTGTATTTCTGTTGTTAGTACATTTGAGTGGAGGCAAACATCAGAGAGACATTCGGTGGAAAACCTGTGAGATCTTCACATTTGAGCTGAGCTTAATTCAAATTAAATTTGAAATTTGCCAACGTCGGCTTTGTGGAGGCGTTTTTGCTCGATGAATTGGTGAAACTGTTAAATAATAAATGAATAAAACATAACCAGCACGGGTTATAAAGACGACACACGTTTGTTTTTCTAATTTAATTCAGTCGATTATAATTTTTTAAGTTAGGTTTTTATAAAAATGAGGCCTGCTGCTTCCACTTGTGTTAAACTCTCCTCCTCTTTCTTTACCGGATAACAACAGTCGAAGCTTCCAGCGACACGAGGCCTCGTCTGTTTCCACCGCTCGGCTGTTTTTGCTTTCATCTCGCACGTTTGCTTAAAATGAAATCAGATTTTATTCCCACGATTTAAACGATCACCTCTTCTGTTTGATGCAACAACACTGCTCGCTTTCCCAAGTCTGAGATTTAATATTTCATAAAAATGAGGTAGCTTTAATTTCAGGTGCTAAACACAGCAGGAAACCCCGTTAACTACAACATGCTCTCTCATCTGTAAAGCACTCGTTTTACCAGCCGTCAGGTTTTAAAAAGCTTCATAAAATCATCTGAATCTCTGGTTCAGTTTATGACCTCCGATTGACGATTGTCGCTCTGCTGTCTCGTGTCTTCCAGAATATGCTCAGGTGATTAAAATGCTGGGGAACGGACGTCTGGAGGCCATGTGCTTCGATGGAACCAAGCGGCTTTGCCACATCAGAGGAAAACTCCGGAAAAAGGTAGGACCGTCCCGTCATGACCATCCTCACACACACACACACACAGAGGAAACCCACCGGCGTAATGCTGAGTCGGCTTGTTGTATGGACTCAATTGACCGTGTGTGTTTGAGAGAGGGTCACAAAGTGCAGTGTGTCTGCGCTGTATGACACGCAGTAATCTCCGCTCTGTTTTGTTCTCCTCTAGGTCTGGATTAACACGTCGGACATCATCCTGGTCGGACTGAGAGATTACCAGGTGTGTTGGTCGCTCCCGTCCACGCGACACGGATCTGAGTGTTTACACTGAACTGACCTCAGTGTGACGGCTCGGCTCTTAATGCTGTCTTTAGATAAAGAAGCAGAAACCCTTTTTGTGCTCTGAAAAAGAAAGTTACCGTCAGTCTGACACTTTAATTTGGTTTCAGGTTCCTCTTATGTCGCATACGAAGGAAGAAAGACAACACAGCTGTTTTTGTAGAAACGCTGAGTGTTTTAAATACAAAGGTCATCGTGACGAGGGCTGCAGCTAATGATTATATTGGTTGTAATCTCTCGATTAGTCACGATTACTTCTACTAATATAAAACTAAACAGAAAGATGCATCATGTTTTATCACAGTGTAATACCTGATACCAACTATTACTGATTAAACATCTTACAAATTAATCATTAATGTGCTCCAAATCATGAAGTGGAGGTTTACTACTCAGTGTAATATCCAATTCATGACATCACTGATTTGTACTGATTTTTTTTTTTAATTCAAAGAGCGTCACCTGATCCGTAGATCTTCACTGCACCTCTCGACATGTTACAGATCAGCACAAAATTGGCTGCATGCTCGATAACTCACCGATAACTGAGACGGATAACTTTGACGCCGTAGTGCCGCCATGAGACGACGGCTGAGCCTGACAGAGTTTACATCGACCCCGTCCTATCAGTCTGTTTGTAGCGGTGTTAATGAGATTTACTCCTGCTGAAATCCTTGAAAAATATTTGAGTTAACACCATGTGATCACACGATGGGGTTTTATATTAAGACGGATTTTATCGCCGATGTAATCGATTACTTTGACTAGTCGCTGCAGCCCTATTAGTGATGATTGGATTGGATTGAAATCAAATATAATTTGGATATTTGGTCTCAGTTTTATTAGTTAATCTCTAAAATCAGTTTCTGTCTGCTGCTGATTTAAGTTATTGATCACGTCTTGATTCACTTTTAAACACGTGGTTAAAAAGGCACTACATCATTATCAGTTGCTACGAGCTGAAGTTGCTCTGCCTCTAACGCAAACTAACAACATGCTGCAGTATGTGCCCTGGTTTACAAATCCTGTTCTCCAGACGTAACAAAACATGTTTGTTTGGTGCAGACGTCATGATTTTTTAATGAAAATGGAAATTGCAATATAAAAATCATCATTCCCACTTAAAGTATCTGTCTAAAAATAATCACAGTATCATGTAATAGCATATCTAGACTATAAATAAAGCGTGACCATCATATCTTCAGTGTCTCACACTTCATCTTCTTCCGTTTCAGGATAACAAAGCCGACGTCATCCTCAAGTACAACGCAGACGAGGCTCGCAGTTTGAAAGCGTACGGAGAGCTGCCAGAGCACGGTGAGTTGAACCGCACGTCATGCCAACGGCACAGCTGCAGGGTCCAGAACAACTGAACATCACGCAGTGAAACAAGCCCAGGAGCTTTATTTATAGCGCTCGGTGTCTGAGAGGAAACGGTGTTTCTTCAGCTCAGGCGGGCAGTGATTTCCTTTAGTCCAAAGCAAACCTCAGAGTTCATTGTGTGTGTCTTGTGTTCCATATTTACTCAGTTCAGTTATGGTGGAATCTGTAGTTTGTGCAGTTCAGACTTTAAGCAGCAGAGGTCCGCACTGTCCTGACCTTCAACACGCAGTATTCGTGCCACCTTCAGTCGTGGAAGTGGAAAATTAACTTCCTCGTCTTTTTTTTTTGTTTGTTCTCGCAGCCAAAATCAACGAGACAGACACCTTCGGACCCGGAGACGACGACGAGATCCAGTTTGATGACATTGGCGACGATGACGAAGACATTGACGAGGTAAGCTCCTTTTTTTAATTTTTTTATTTCACATCTAAGAAACGTTGTTTACTTCCTCTGAGAGATGAACCTGGTTTTGTTGTCTTGTCTGTATCAAGTAAATATTGAGGTTTGATTCCCAGTCCTACCTGGAGTGTTTAGTTGTTTTTACAACTTGGTTGTTGAGGAGAAAGGATGAAATATCTCCTTTGATCAGATATTCAACTGGTCAACTGTGTTGATGTTTGCTTTTGCTGGTCTCAGCCTCTCAAATGTGAATGTTTCTAGATTTTTGACCTTTTTAGATGAAGCCCGAACATCATAAAAATCTGTTTTTCAAAGAATAAAAGTTGAATTCATTCCGTTTTCTCTCTTTCTTCCAGATCTAACGACCTGCTACTAGAAGGGGAAGGTGGGATTTTACTAGAGATGCTCCGATTGGGATACGTTGAGCCGTCACACCGCACCGATAATGATTATTTTTTAAGATCAGCCTATGCCAATCCAATACAATACAGTCTGTTAATATACAGTATGTTTGAATTTATTCCATTTTTTGTTAACCATCATTAGACATCTTTGTAACTTTAAAGTGCATTTCACGTAGAGGAGAGGACGACACCAGTACTTTGAGTTTATCGTTGAATGAACATGAACGCGGCGGGCTGCCTGGTGACGCAGGCGGTCCGCTTCCTCGGCCTTCGTGCAGCTGGATTGGAATGAATGAGAATAGGCTGATCACCAGCATCATATTATCTGGAGCACTGCTAGATTCTTTTTCTTTTAATTTTATTTCTAAAGTCAACAAATCGGCAGATTTGCCATGATCTCATTCACACGTTTTTTTCCCCCCCCCCCTTCCTTCCTTCCTGTATTGTTAAAGAAACACTCGCTTAGAGGAGGCTGACGCCGACACCTTGACTGCAAAAATATCTCGCACCAACTGCGTCATCTTTTTAAAAAAAAAATGTATTTATATTGATTTCACACTATGTGGAATTTAGCAACAAGTACAGAATCTCTGGATTCGCCAATAAAAAGATAAACCATTGTGTGTATTTTTTATTATTTTTTATTATTATCATCCAGCAGTCTGTATCATTGTAGCTGTAGCCTGTAAGACAGTCTGAAAGCTGTTTGTTCACGACAGTTGTAAGATAGTAACGCTGAGTACGGCTCTGTATCTTTTCACTTTGTTGGCGTCAAATTCCACCGAGAGTTTATCGACGAGACGTATGAAGGCGTTCCCTCTCCCCTCGAAAAACAACAGAATCAAAATGTATTTTTCTATTGTTTCCCCTTTTTATTTGTGTTCCTGTCTTTCTTTCTTTCTTTTTTTGTTTCCATGTTCTGTTTTGAACTTCTCGGCTGCTCGCTCGCTCTGTGGCTTCGACACACCGTGAAGCTCGGCCTCGGTCTGCCGCTCCATCTCATGCTAGACCAGCGGTTCCCAAACCTTACCCTCCAGTAAAACCTCACGTCCGAACATTCTTTGAACCTCTAGAAAATCTAATAATAGTAATTTAAAAAAAAAGACATACAATACTTTATTTTTCTCCTTCACCACCCCCCTCTGGAAACTCCCCCCATGTTCCCCGAGGGCGGGAGCCACAGCACCTCAGTTTGGGAACCACTGCTCTCCATCACATGGGGCCTGTTGCTGCTGTTGCTGTAACTCTGAATTAATAAAAAAAAAAAAAAATGTACTATGATGTTTGAAGGCTGGGTTTCCAATAAAGATCTTAACTCCACTGACCTGGCATAGTGATTTTTGGGGCGTTAACGCACTCCCTGTGCCGGTCTGAAGGTGGTGAGATTGAGTTAAAAGCGGCCTCGCGCCCTTCAGAGCTCTACAAGCCGAGAACATCGAAGGCTGCCGGGTGTTTGGACCGGGCACAGTACGTCTGTCCTGGTGCTATTTTTATCTGAGACAAAAAAATGATGTGCCCTTGAGCAAAGCAGTGAGTTCCCCCCCTCAGGTCCAAAGCTTGATCTCTAATCTGTCTGGTTTGTGTGCTTTGACTTTCTCTTCCCTGATGCTCGCATGAAAATAATGACTTTCTGTTCTGTACGTTCTCCAAACACACGTAGGGAAACCCTGTTGTAGAAGGTTGAGTGTGTGTCTGTGTTAGTCTGGTTTCAATCCTCCATCTGCTGAGAAGTTTGTGTAAAATATTAGAATACTGTAGCCGCCGCTGCAGACTTTAGATCAAGTCCTTTTAACAAGCAGTTTTTACTGTTTATTAAAATGTAGATTTATTTATACCCACTCACTAAATATTGCTGGTGTTCGTAGTTGAGAGCACAAATATAAATCTGCAGGTTGTGTTCTGTACATGAGGTGTAGGGTATATATTACAGTATATACGATACACACAGCATGAGTAGATTGTGTACGAGTAATGACGTTTACATCGTTATACATGATAAGACTTTATTCATCTCACAGGAGAGATTCATTTGTTACAGCAACTCACAATATACATAATACTCATATATATACTCATAATGATATATAATACTACTCTAATATATATAAAATAGCATGAAAATAGAAGACTCGAATACAAATACCTTGAATTTATACTAAAATACAAGACTGTGGAGGAAGTATAAGTACTGCAAACAACAGCCCTGCATTGAAATACTACTTTAATTAAAATGTACTTGAGTAAATGTACTTAGTTACATTCCAGCACTGACATATGTGGTCATGATATTTAATGCTTATTTATAGTGTGTGTGTGTGTGTGTGTCCCATATTACGCAGTTTGTTTCAGGTATGACGTAATCACCGCTTGTGCCTGGCACGTGCGCTCTGACACGAGCCATAAAGTGAGAGCCGCGCCTATAGAAGCCACGTGAGGGGCGCTCGTGACGGCTCCTACACGACAACAGCACACTGATATGTGATGTATTTTTAAAAAAACAACAAACAAACATAAGAACTATAATTCTTTAATAAAGCTGCTTGGACCGTTATTTTTTAAACTCGACCGTTTTTTTTTTTTTTTTTATATCCTTGTGTACGAGTAATGACGTTTACATCGTTATACATTATAAAAAGATAAGACTTTATTCATCAAACAAACAAACATAAGAACTATAATTCTTTAATAAAGCTGCTTTGACCGTTATTTATTTTTTATTTTTTATATATATCCTTCCGCCAATAGCTCTCGTTGGTGCGGCGGCGGCGGCGGCGTAACTGGTTGCTAGGCGACGCGAGTGAGTGCGGCGACGTTCGGCGCATTAATATGTAAATTAGAACGTGTGAAGCGGTCACAGATTTTTGGCGGCCAAAAAAAAAATTATTATTTTTTTTTTTAAATGGATGAATTTTCTGTCAATTTAAATCTTTTATTTTATTTATTTTTTTATCTTTGACGGTAAAAAAACACGTAGAACAATTAAACATATTTATTTGTTTCCTAAAATGTTCTACAGGACTTTTATTTTTAAAGGTAGGTGGCTGACGCGCTAGTTCCAAGACATACAGCCTCCTCCTCCTCCTCCTCCTCTCTGTGTCTCCTCCACCATAGGCTCTCCTCTCCTCTCCCACCATCACATATTCCTCCGTCTTTCCCTGAGTCATCGTGTCTTTGCACCGGACCGTCTCCTCCCGGTTCTTCCCGGCTCCTGTCGGCTCCTTCAGGGTCTGCTGAGATGACTGAGGTGGCGTCGAGCTGCTCTGAGATGACAGGTGAGAAGACACATACACATACAGTGTCATGCTATATATTTATATATATTTATATATATATATAGTTCATGTCATGCCTTGCACTTGATTTTTTTACATTTTAAAGCTCAATGTCACCAATGAAAATGAGTGAGGCTCATATATTTAACATCTATGTGCATTATTATTCATATTTTAGCCTCCTACGTGGTGGTTTCACATGCAACATTGATGCCAAGAGATGCATTAAACCCTGTTCTGTATTATCTGCCTGTGTCTGTTACTGCTGCATAAAAAAACCCCCAATAAACTACAGTATGTACTGCATGATGTACTGGATCCCTGTTTACTGACTGACAGGCTTTCTGTTCCTTAAGTCAGAGCTTCATCAATGCAGCAGCTCGTCGTCATACGTCCTGAGCTGAAGGAAGCAGTCACTGCCTTCATGATTCATGTGAACAGATTTGCATATCTAATGACTGTGTGTGTGTCAGATTTGATGTCAGCTTGGCAGATTGACAAACATCACGCCGACAACGAACACAGTCACTGACATGAACGAGTCACGTTGGCCGCTCCAGCTTTACATTTTTAGCATGAATCACGTCTGACTGTTCTCTCTCCAAAACACAGCGCTGGCTCCACCTCCCGCGCCGCTGGTGGTCACCAGTAGGAATGCATCTCCTTCTCGACCGCCGTCCAATCACAGGAGCCCTACAGGTATAAACTTCTGATCACATTCACAGGCTTTGATGAGCTTTCCTGTGTCTTTACAGTCCAGCAAACAAATGGCAATGCTGCAAGTACATGTAACGTTTCTGATGGTTGTATCCAACTCACACACAATATTAGATATGATACACACATCCTTAAGTGTGTTAACATAGACTGCACAGATTAAATTCACACCAAATATTGACCCCAACTGTGCCAGCCACTGCACCATGGATGTCTCTTTTTTTCTGACATGTTTAAAATATCCACAGACCTTCTTGGCATAACAGCAATATTTGGCGTAGTACCACTAGGGCCAAGAATCATAACAGCAATATTTGGCGTAGTACCACTAGGGCCAAGAATCGATTCGATTCCGATTCTCAAGACTGAGAATCGATTATCATAATCCAATCCGATCCGATCCGATCTCGATTCGGGTTATTAAAACAATTTCTTTGGTCGCCCGAAGCCCTCGTTTTCAACAACAGAATACGGGCGCATATCTTTGCAAATGTAACCCGCAATCGCCTCGGTTATTTTAAGAGAACGCACAGAAGTTGCTGGTAGTTGTAAAGTTTTCCTTGAGTGTTCTTGTGTCTGTAGTTTTATTATATTTCCGGTGAATTTCCATTTTTCCCACGTTTATGATACGCGTCATAGTCATTCCGACGGCCATTGAACGCGCCTCGCATGTGTGACACGCTGTAGTGTCGTTTAAACACTAGTGGGGTTAAAGTTCATAACTAAATCGATCTTTGGATGTACGAATCGATCTTAAGGAATTAATATGCAAATCGATTCAGAATCGGAAAATCGAAGTACCACTGAATCTCTGTCTTGACCAGTGCTGCAAAAAATCTGCTAGCCTTTGCTTACGTGTCAACTTCTACGTGTCACCTGGCAACCAGTTCTGGACCACGTGGAAGAAGATGGAAGCCTCAGACATATCAAATCGACACATAGGTGGATGTTTAACCCATGCTTTGGTATTTTAGACCATCAACCTTGAAATATATTCAACTGTATCTCAAATTGCATTTTGTACAACCTGGAAAACTAATGAGACAACAAACAAAACTGATAAAACAATATAATGCAACCAGTGATAGAAGTAACGTACATTTACTCAAATACTGCACTTCAGTTCTTGATTTGAGTGTTTCCAGTTTATACAGCTTCACACTTCTACTCCACCATATTTGTCTGACAGCTTTAGTCACAAGGCACTTTTACAGATTACAGTTTTACAGTTACTTCATGTGTTTTCCGCTAAATAAACTCTTTAAAAACCAGCTCGGATTAGCTGGAGGATGTTTCAGGAGTTGCAGACATACAGTCGAGGTAGAGAGACCAGATAAGTGAACAGACACAAACTTTACTCGCCTACATGTCGAGGATTAACACAAACCAGACTACAAGGCAAAAATACAAACAGAAATGAACCAGTAACCAAAATCTAGAACCAAGAACTGAACCGTAAACAGATTCAGACACATAACGGACAGAGAAGGAAACAAAGGAACTACATAACCAGGGCAGGAAGTAGACAGGGGAGAACTACAAAATAAAACACAAAACAAACTAGTTCAGCTGAGCTTGATAAACACCTTCAGTCATAAAATACAAAAATCATCGTATATAACAGTAAAACACTGCAGAAAAAAGTTCTGCTTGTACCAGAGGTGTTTACACCGTACGGATTATCCACTGTTAAAGATGAATATAAAACATATGTAGAACCTGCAGGCAGCTCAGCTCATCTTTTAATTTTCCTTTCACCCGTCTCAAGGTTCCCTGAAGCATTTAGCAAAAGAGCAACGGGAGGACAGAGAGAAGACACAAGGTCTGAGTAACTCTCCAGCTGGTGGAGCTCCATGTGGTCTGTCCTGTTCATCTGTCACACACACACACACACACACACACACACACCCACACACACACAAAGTGTGTGTGTGGGTGTGTGTGTGCTGGTGGTGGAGGATGTATCCAGATTCTTTACCTCAATTAAAAGTCCGACATTAAAATAAAAAAGTAACTTAACTCAAGCAAGACAACCGTCTAACTAAAGGTCCACTTACTTCGCTTGTTCTGAAGCTTTTGACTACATCACACAGAGCTCATCAGCAGATTGAGTTCGCTCAGTTGCCATGGAAATCCACGTTTCCACGACAACTGAGCGAACTCAATCTGCCGATGAGGACCCCCCCCCCTCCTGTGCTGCGGTCCGAAAACTCCCAGAACAAGTGAAGTAAGTGGACCTTGAGTTGAAACCTGCTCGGTCAGCTGCTGTTTCCGAAGTTAAAAATAAAGTCACATCAAGTTTCTGTTCACACTTTTAGGTCGACAATAAAGAACAAAAACACACAGAGAGAAGAAGAAAAACAGAAGCGCGCTCCAGTTTTCTGGAACTGTATCGAGCCTATCCTCAAATATAATCTAAATATACCAGCACTAAGATAAACTAGATGAAAGTTATTGTGTCGTTTAGCCTGAAATGCTTTTTTATGAACCTTTGAGTGATTGGGAATAAAACAAACGTCCTCGGCCACATTTTCATATTTAATCTGCAACAATGCTCCTGACACACCAGATATTTTTATCCCAGTGGCTCCTAACAGGTTAATCCAGCCATGTAGAAACGCTCCAGTGCCTCAAAGCAATGTTTGCATTCAAGTATTTGAGTATTTATCTCCCGCCTCTGCCTGCAGAGATGTCGGACATCCTGCGGGATAAGGAGCGCCGCGCCCAGCAGCAGCTGGACCGCTGCGCCGAGGAGCGCGGGAGGAAGATGGAGGAGCAGAGGAGGAAGGAGCAGAGGCGCAAGGCCGCGGCCGAGGAGAAGAGACGGCAGCAGAAAGAGGCCGAGAAGGTCAGAGGTCATTCGTCACATTCAGGATGACGTCCACCGACTCTGAAACAACAGCCGCACGAACAAAATAAATAATTCAGATTCTGCTCACTCTAAAACTCAACAAGACGGTAAAATACTGTCATGTAAAATGACTTTAATCCAAATAAATACAAAATAATAACAAATACAAAAACAGTTTTCTGTGACAGAATAAACAGATATCTGCATATGAACGCAGATCAGATTAGTACAAACAGGCGTAACACATTGGAAACCGTGAGCTATCGCCTGACGATGATTTCGCTTTTCATTACCTTTCAAATCTCATTAACATGCAGAGATCTTATTTTATCTGTTTATCCCGAGTCCTGGCACAAACTAAGAACAGGCAAATTAAAACAGATACAAAACAAACACACAGCAGTCTGATAATAATAATAATTAAAGTGCCACGGCACTCTCGTGAGTCTGTCCATCACGCTTCTGAGAAACATAGGAACGCGTGCGTCTGGTGTATTTTTACAGAGATCAGCTGTTACTCGGGCTGCAGAGGAGATCTTGGCTCGGATATCCGTTATCCATTTTCTGTCTGTAGCCACAAAACATCAGCTGCTGCCTCCAGAGGCTGAACCATCACCAGACGATAGTCGGCCTGAGTTTAGATCCTCGTTTTGTTTGACAGCAGGTTTGACGTCTTTGTTTCCACCTGTCCACATCTTAAGCTGGTTTTGAGCCGACAGCAGTAAGACAGTTCACGTATTCACAGTACATATAGTATATATACAGCATCTTCTCTTCTTCTCATTGAATTCATTGTGTCGATCCATAACCGAGTCGAGTGTGTTTCCAGCTGCTGTTCCAGACTTTAAAGGAGTCGCAAGTAATTAATGCGGGAGCTGTAATGACTTTCTGTCAGCTGACCAATCGTGTGCATTCGACTGAAACATTTTCAAGGCACAGAATTGAATCCTTGTTGCCACAGAGCTTCTCGAACTTCTTACACCGTGTGCCACCTCAGAACATATCTGTCTCTCCAAGTATCACCGTCAGGACGGCACAGGCCGGCCGAATCCTGAGCAGAACCAGCTCAGAATCTCTAACGATGAACTCGTTTTAAACATTTTTTCATTTCAAATTTGAAAGAACCGGAGCTACCTGGGTGCAGAAGAGGTTCTCCTGATCTGCACCTCTCTTCCTAATACTTCATGTTCAGAGTTTCTATCTTAGCATCACATTGTAGCTCATACTGCCTGCAGAACTTATTTTAATGGATCTCATAGTTGAACTATTTTAATTCAGAACAAAGTACTAAGCTCATATTAAATGTTTCCTCCAGTGAGTGCTAAGAGGCTGTTGAGATGTGTGTGTGTAACACAGAAACAGAAAAAAAACACCTCAGCTGATGTTTTTTGGCGTCCTTAACGGATGAGATGTGTTACAGATGAGATGTGTTACAGCCTCATTCGTCGTGTTTTTATTCCGCGCATTCCTCTTTCTTGTCAAAACCCGGCGCCTACATTACCCACAATGCCTGGAGATGAGGAGCAGCTGCAGGCGACACACATGCAGGAGTACTCCCCGACACTCTGATGTGTGAAATTAAATATACAGCATCTCTTCTTCTTCGTCAGACAGCTCATTATCGGCCGTGTCGCTGTGTGAATTCAGAGCTGTAGAAAGGACGATGCTGCTCTGCTTCCTGTGAAGACATCGCAGCCTTCAGACTTCAGAAGCAGAGCAGCATCCACTGGGTGTGAGTGTAGGTCGCCTGATTCGCCGTAGCAACCTGCTTTGGGTTGAGTTTACATCACGCAGACTTGCTGCGTCTTCTCCGAAAGACGAGCCTGGCGATGCTGTTGGGGAATGAGGTGATCCTCGGGAAGAAGCATCCACACGAGTCATGAGTGACATCATAAAGTATCTGCGATAACCCTTTGAAACGCTAAGCAGCACATGACGGGTTAACAATCCGGTGACACGGTGATCCACAGAGAGTTCACCATGCACCAGATCACTGTGTATTGATTTAAGGGCTCTGTTTGCATGAGTAAACCCCACACACACACACTCATATGCATAACCTAATGACATAATGATCGGTCAGTCTCACGGGGCGATGACATCACCAGCAGCGTATCATGTGGCGTTTACTGGAAGACACAGTCGATGCTCGCGGTGCTGTGACAGGCAGATATTTCACCTCTGACGAGGGAAAGACGTCTGCCGCATCGATGAGCTTTAAATAGAGAATTTATTTCATTCAGCTAGATCTGCAACAATCTCTTTCAGTATCTGGTCTAAAGAAACAGCTGAAGAGTGTTTCACGTTGTTTTCTGATAGATTAATATTCTGTCGGTCACTTAAACAATAGCAGAGACGACCTGGACGCACCACGTACGCTGAGGTTTGAGGTTGTTTACTCGGTTACTGAATACAAACGACGTGGCAGTTTGTAATTAGTAATGTAATCGATTTCAAAGGAATACTTTTGGATTACTTTAAATTTATACAGAAAGAAATACACAAATCATTGACAGACACCTTGACAATAATCTAATTACTAATTACTAAACTAATCCTAATTACATGTAATCTGTTACTGATAATATTACTCTGCTCTTTGCTTGTTATCTATCCAGATTCTGGGAACGAGAAAACAATCGATAATCAAAGTGGTTGCTAATTAATCTTGATCGATGAATCGACTAATGTTTAATATCTAATATAATAATAATAATAATCTAATAATATCTAATATAATAATAATAATCTAATAATATCTAATATTTCAGCTCAAGATTTTGACCCAGAATTCATTCACAACAGTTTAAAACGTAGCGTGAATAACGTGGGGTCGTGTTATTTTTTATCTGCTTCATCGTAATTAGCACCGTAATGTGTCGTTTAAAATTCAGATGAGGCACCGCAGATGTAAATGAGTCCATCGTGACTAATTCTGACACGTTCGTCTTGTAATTAATGTTACTTAATTGAAGTGAACTGCCCCTGATAAATAAAAGTAATCACTGATTAAACAGCAAATCCTGCTGATAGATATTCACACTTTAGTGCAGAGAAACGTCACGACGGGCCGGTTGGAATTTAGTTTTTACTCCTGGAGCGACGAGCTATGCTTCACTGTGGTGTTGTGTATAAGATATATATAGTATGTATAGAATATATAAATATATAGTATATAGATAATATATATATAGATATATATATAATATAATATATATTATATATATTATATACATATAATTATATATATTATATATATAAATATAATATATATTAGTCACTGTCAGTTGTGTTCCGTTATCTGTCTCTGCCTCTGTTCTTCTCTCATCTTTATCTACACTGTATCTCTTTCCACTTCTCCCCCCTTCGTCTTACATTTCTGCTCTCTTTAAATCCTCACCTCCTCCTTCCTCCTCCTCCTCCTCCTCCTCCTCATCTCTCCTCCCTCCTGCAGTCTGTGCGTGACTCTGCATGCACCTTCAGCAAACCCACCAACAATGCTGAGGTGGGGCATTTCCATCCTTCATATATAATATAATATCTATATATATATATATATATATATATATTATGAGATAGACCGGAGCAGCGTATCAGCTTTATATTGTGCTGCTGTCTGCTCACTAACACTGACACTGCCACATTAATGGCTGCTGATTGGAAAAGCAGTGTGTGTGTGTGTGTGTGTGTGTGTGTGTGTGTGTGTGTGTGTGTGTGACGTGGCTGTAAACACAAAGACGCAGTAAAACAAGAAAAGTTGGCCAGTGTGATCAGGACGGATAAAAAAATAATCAAGAAATAATGAGAAGAAATCTAAACAAATATAAATACGATAACATCATTTATAAAGGAGCTGAATAAATATGTCAGAAGAAGGAGTTAAAATATGCAATTAGACAACCTGAGGTGTTTATTTATTAAAAAGTCTTTTTGTTCTTGGCTGTCCACACTGACGAGATTTACAGACGAAATGTTTTAGGTAATCAGGTAATTGATCGATGTCCAAAACGGAGACTGGAGTCTGCTATCATGATAAAACATAATACAGATCTGGAAAAGGGTCTGGAAAAGTCTTGAAAATCATGAATTTACTTTCATGAATCAAACTTTTCAGACGATAACCCTCCAACCTGTTATGAACAAAAAGCACGACACAGAACGAGGACACGCTGAGGAGAGGTTAAAAATAAATCAGATATAAATTATTATTTATCTTCCAGTTTATAATAACAAAAATATTTAGATAAAGAATGAAAGTAAAGTGTAATAAAATATACAGACAAATTAATACAAGTGAAAATGGTGCGACAGAAAAATGTATAAAATCGTGATAGATTCAAAAGACCTGTCGATGGCAGTAATGTTCATTTAAAGTTCCTGCTCCAACATTTCACTTGTTCTGAAATAACATCTGATATTAATATATAAAATAATAGATCAGCACATCTGACCTGGATCTTAAATAGTGAAACATTGTGATGTTATAAAAACAACAAAACACTTTTAAAGGATTATTCTTCATTGTAGCCACGCCCGAGTCGCGGATGAAAAAGACAAAAAAATATATTAAATAAAAGCACAACAAGAAAAAATCTCACAGGAACATTAATTATTTTTATTATTCTCACCTGGATGGAAAGAAATTTAAATTTCTGACTTTCATTTTTTCTGTTTGTAGAATATTTTTATCTTTACTGATAGAGCGAGTAGGAAGAAGACAGAGGAAGGAAGGAGAGAGTGAAGGAGGCGAGGAAAGAGAGAGGGTGTGTGTGTGTGTGTGTGTGTGTGTGTGTGTGTGTGTGTGTGTGTGTGTGTGTGTGTGTGTGTGTGTGTGTTGCATTTTGTCCCTTCCTGTCTGACTAAACTGCTCCGTGAGATAGAGTCAGTTATTCGAGAGAGAGAGAGAAGGAGGAGAGAGGAGAGGGAGGGGTGAACACAGTCGCGAGGTGGGAGAGAGATAGAGCGAGCCGGTGCTACCTAGAGGGAGCGTCAGACAGAGGAGGGAGGAGAGAGAGAGAGAGAGAGAGAGAGAGAGAGAGAGAGAGAGAGAGAGAGGGAGCTGCTGTATAATGTATCACTGAGCGACAGACGAGCCAGCGATCGAGCGCTGGTGACCGCCAGCAGACACAAACAGACGAGGACGGAGGGGCGAGGCTGCTGCTGCTGCTGCTGCAGGGTTTGCATGCGGTAACCATGGCGCAGCCGTCTCCGAGCGCATCGCCGGGCGCCCGTCGCCGTAGCGATGGCTCAGTGAGAGAGTGTCTTTTCTTCCCCATTTCTGAACGCAACGAGCAGGAGAGGCTGGAGGCCCTGGTCCGCCGGAGAGCCGGAGGTGCTGAGAGACGAGGAGGAGGAGGAGGAGGAGGAGGTGTGGGGGAGGCCCGGGACCACCTGGATAACAGGCCTAAACGCTGGACGTGGGGAGGACCACCCGATGGAGTTGAGGGTGAGTGTGTGGACGAGTGTGATGGAGAAAGAAGGAGAGTGATCGTGGTGGTGATGTCAGCGGAGGGGTTGGTTTGAGATGTGGAACAGAGGAGAGCATACGGGCGGATACTGATGGGGGGGCTGGGAGGAGAGAGGAGAGGAGGAGAGGAGGAGAGGTGTTTGACAGGAGGAGGGGGGAGGAGGTCTGGAGGTCAGGGGGGAAAGAGGTGGGGGGATGGTGGGATGAAAGGGTGGGGACGACAAAGCAACAGAGCGGGTGATGCGAGGATAAAGGGGGGAAGGTGATGGAGAAGTGATGGAGCTGAAGAAAGGAGCAGGGCCGTGGATGGAAAAGGGTGTGGAGGCTGCAATGCAGGAGCTGCTGAGCGCTTTGTCTGTGAAGCTCCTGAGGGTGAGGAGAGTCGTGTGTGTGTTTACAGTCAGTAAAACCTGAGCGGCCGCTATAAGATGGTGATTTCTGGTGCTACAGGTGTGTGTGTGTGTGTTCGTCATCGCTCTGTTTTTATTTCTGTGCTGGGAGGAAGGTCTAATTCCCAGAAGAGCAGGAGTTACACATCAACCTTGAACGCACCAAGGCCACACACATAAACACAAAGTGCGACATGACATGACGTCGCTTACCGTGCCAAAACATCTTAATTTATCACATCGTCCTCGTCTTTTTCCGGGATTATTTGTGCCGTCACGTCACCAAGCAGGAGGCCGGAGCGCCACCGCCGCCGTGCAGGCAGCTCTGGATCCTGTGGTGCATTCATAACGCCATCAATTATTCACAGTACCAATAAGCCGAGCCGTCCTGGCACTGACCTGGGATCGGGGGTCCACCCAGCAGCTCGTCTGGCTCCGGCACCGGCTGACTGGCTGCTCTGGGATCTGTCAGGCCCAGCAGAACGCTCACTGCAGCAGAAAAAGCAGCATCTCATCTTACAGCTCCGCTCGATTAAAGGACAGAGACTCAAAGCTAAAGACACAAACTGTGTGTTTGTGTGTGTGTGTGCTGCAGATGTTTCTCTGCTTCCAGTTGAAATAACAGCTGAGACGCTCGCTCCACATGCTCTATGTTGTGAAATATCAAGACATATGGAGGCCACTGATTGAGCTGTAAATCAAGCAGCTTCTTCAGCACGGTAATGTCATTCACTAGAAACCAAATCTGGGATCAGGACGTTCTCTGAAGAACAGAAACATCTAGAATATTTACATTTGATGAGCTGACAGATGATTTGCCAAAGAGGAAACAAGACACGACGTATAAATGATGAATGATGGTCATGTTTTTCAAAACACCGAGCAGCTCTGACTTAACGAGTTGTGATTTACGTGGAGTGAAATATCTCAAAAGCCACTGGATGGATTTTAATAACTCTCACCGAGGTCTGTTCTTTGGTTCATGTGCTTTTAACCCTTTATAGGACACTCATTGAAATACTTACAACCTGGAGTGTTATTGGTGGATATAATATAAGAATATAAAGAAGATATTTTTTTCTTTTTTGACTTTTTAGTGTCAGTTTTTCGCAAATCAAACTCAAAGAAGTTACCGTTCAGACGTACGTACCACAGAACTTATTTCAAAACATCACGCACGTGAAACAAAGCAAAAAATGTTTATGATCCATCAGCGACGCTACCTGTGACGTAGCCTGACATTTTCTGATTGGCCGGAGAAAGTCACGTGATTCTGCTTTATTGTAAAAGCCAGTGGAAGTGACCATAATAAAGGGTTAAATGTGTAAATATGCTTCGTGGTTAAATCGGCTGTTTGCGCGTGGTATTTTATTTTGAAAATCGACCAGATTCTCTGTGCCTGACTTCCTGTCAGCTCGAGCTGCTCTGCGCAGATCGACGGCGTCCATCAAAAATAAAACTTCAGCGAGGACTACAGCCTCCACACATGGGGCGGCCGCTAAACCCACTACGCCACCGACCGCCCCGTGTGTGGAGGCTGTAGTCCTCGCTGCAGCTGGCCCCGGTTTGAATCCCGCATCGGACGGTTAATTTGCTGCGTGTCACTCTCTCTGTCTATCTTCAGCTGTCCTATCATTAAAGGCATAAAAGGCCAAAAAAATAATCTTCTAAAACGAACCTCGTCGGCTCCGGTGGGATTTGAAACGTTTGACTAAAGACAGCTGCGATTTGCTGCGGCGGCTCGCATCCGTGCACGGTGGAATTTCAGGGTCATTGTTCCCAGAGGATGGATCCTGCTGCTGGATGAGTCACCACGCCGTTTGTTGTTTGTGGATCTCACAGCTTCTCCTTTAGCGCCATCATCAGGTCAAAATGTCCACGTCTTGTCACTGTGCGCGATGCGTAGATGTTCAGTGCGTGAGCTCACAGGCTCCTTTTGAAGGCAGCTGCTTCTATAACCTGTTTTTGTCTGAGGTGACGTGGTGCGTGCCTCGCTGTTTACGTCAGTGTGTGTGTGTGTGTGTGCGTCTAGATGTGGACGTGTGCGAGTGTGTAACGCTTTTGCTTCTCTCCGCTCTGCTTCACCTGCTGCCCAGGTAACCCTAAGACCCCGCCCTGCCATGCCATTGGCTCCGCTCAGCCCAATGAGCTCCCTGCTGCTTCCAGCGCCAGCCAATCCCGTAACGGTACAGAGCACATGACTCGTGTGTGTGTGTGTGTGTGTGTGTGTGTGTGTTTGTTTCCACGCTCATACGCCGTCCGCTGTCTCACCTGCAGCTGTTCCTCTGTTTGCATGTGTCGACGTCGTCCTGGAGTGTGTTCATCACACGTGTGTGTGTGTCAGTGCAGTGTTATATGTTCAAACATCTTTGCAAAGGTTTCAAACCGTCTCGTCCTTTGTGTCACACACACGCAGCAGAAAGAAACAATCTAATCAGAGGACACACAGATCGTTACGTTTCCATCGCGTAGCTTCAAACGTGAACCTGAAGCTCAGAGTGTGAGCAGTGCAACGTCATCTGCCAGAAACGCTGCTGACTTGATTATAAATCTGTACTGCGCAATATTTTAAATACACTCGGCGAGGCTCCACCTGCTCCTCCGCCCACCTGATGTTCACATATCATAATGTAAATATAATGTTTAACACACACAGTCCACTTATAGTCTCCTCTGTGGCTCATGAGTGTGTCTGGTTAGGAGCCCCCATAACACACACACACACACACACACCCTTATCACAACAAAGGGCTGCTCGACTTCCTGTCTTCCTCGCCCAGGGCTGTGTTTAGCGATGCATACATGTCGTTCTCAACAGGGAACCCAGTCTGAACCCACCCTGCTCCACACACACACACACACACACACACACACACACACACACACCATACATCATATCAGACATTCACCCTGTAGCTATCTCTGAAACTTATTAGACCCCAACTACACACAGGCAAGAGTGCAATCAGATCAAAACACACACACACACACACACAGACACACAGAGACACACACACACACACACACACACACACACAGACACACAGAGACACACACGCACACACCAGACATTTCCAGTCATACGTGTCTCGTGTTACAGTCACTGCAGAAATCTGTTTTTATTTCTGGTTGTTGATGTTTTCTGCTCTGAATTGAAGCTGAAGCTTGAAAATGTTCTCACGTGATTAAACTAGTTTTTGTAAATAATAAATATATAATAATAAATATATAATAATAAATATATAATTTATCTGTTGAATACACAAAAAAAAGACAAAGTGTTGATGCACGACACTCGACACAGAGACGATGATTAAAAGAGAAAAGATGTGATTTAACTGGTTAATAAGATCTTTATGACCGATTACAGAAAACATCAGAAACACATTTAAAGAGAATAATTAATTACGGCGCTGCGTCACCACTAAACACTGAGAGGTGGAGTTCCTTGCAGATCAGGTGCAGTGTCACATTTAGCAAGTCGAACCAGAAATGGCTGAAAAATGTATTAAAAAATTGTCCGTCATGCCGCATCGGACTTTCTCCGTATGTAATAAAGCCGTGAGCGTGTAAACATTTCACCTGTGCAGAGAAATGTATCCTGATGCATAAAACGATGACAGCCAATAATAAAGAGTGGAGCAAGTGAGATCAGAGCCTAATAAAAATGTAGCTTAACAGAACACATCCTTAAACTTAAAGCTCAGCTCACCTGGTACAGTGTGCTGTATGTCACAGAGCAGCTTTCATGCAAACATGCAGCCCAAAGAAACAGAAACAGACGACTGTGAATAAAATCCAGCCGAATAGAAAATATCCATCATTATCCACGATGATGAAACTAACGAGAATCTTAAAATCGAGGCTGCAGAGTTTTGTGCAAGTTGATTTTTTTGATCATGATGAAGCTCAAAAAGCCCCAAAAATATCTTGAACAGAGCTCGTGTTAAAATCTTTGAGAGACAGATTTAGATTTATTTTCTTCTATGACTCTGTCCGAAAGCAGCAGAATCTGCTCGTTAGTCAGAACTAATTTTGGAAACGTGGAAACATCCAGGCATCGACACAAACTATCTTTAATCTACTTATTTCACACTGGATGTTGTCATGGTGCCTTCAGGTGCCTCCTCTTAGCTTCATGCAGCATCCTCCATTTCATGATGAAGCAGATCGCTCTGCCGCCGCCTGTCTCTGCTCTCTGCTCTGCTGCTTCATTCCTGCCTTACATCACCAAGGTTAATTTATTCAGCAGCCTGCACGGCTTATCGATCAGCAGGATTATTTTCTGGGTGAGCTGGCAGTTTTTTTGTGTGTGTGTGTGTCGTGCGATGGTGTGTTTGTTTTCGGGGTTGGCGGGGGCGTTTATCGAACGTATTTGTGACATTTACATCTTCCTTTAACCCAACAGCAGTCCGCTACTCTGATCCTTTGATTTGTGTTTTTATCAGTCGGTGACTTCCTGTCTCCACCTGCGATGGATCCACCAATCAACAAGCAGCTCTCCAACTCTTCAGCCGCCCTGCATTCACCAGAGAGAGGTGAGAGTACCACGCCGAGTATAAATCAAGTAATTAAAGGACCAGTGTGCAGGAAACCTCCTGGTCTCACCTTCTTCTTTCTGGTGTGAGAGCAGACACGTCGAACTCAAGGAGATGATATCATACTACAAATCCCACAATGCACAAGATGTCAAGATACCCCCTCTCTCCCCGCTGCTCCGGTTGTTTATTGACGCACTAATCCGCTGTCGCGTGCACGTAATTGAGTTTGACTCCTCTGATCTGGAGGCTTTAGTTTGTCCATCGCTGTAGAAACATTGCAGGCTTCATGGAAGATTACACACTAATGAAAACACAGTTATGAATATTTTAATTCCTGCTTGAAAGTTTCCTTGATTCTGGGGGCGGTCGGTAGCGTAGTTAATTAAGTTAATTAAGCGGCCGCCCCGTGTGTGGAGGCTGTAGTCTTCGCTGCAGCTGGCCCCGGTTCGAATCCTGCATCGGACGTCTAATTTACTTTATGATAGAACATGCTGTGTTTGATGGGAGGAGATTATTTGAAAGCAAATAAATAATATGAACAAATTCTTTGTTTACCTAAACCTATGAACAGGAGGAAGCGGTTTTATTTATTTCAGTAAGTACGAAGGAAGACGAGAACTTACGCAGTCCAAAAACAAGACCTTAAAGGTCCGGTGTGTAACATTTAATGTGATCTATAGACAGAAACTGAATATATTATTCATAAATATGTTTATTTTACCTCGAAATGAGACTTTTATATCGACCAAACGCCGGCTCCTTCTGTTTTTCACGGCCACCGCAGTGTCTGCTTCGTGCTTGAAACAAGAGGGTGAGGTGAGGGGTATTCAGGTGGTTGCAATCTACACTTTTCTAGACACTAGTATCTAAGATGAAGCTTTTTGTAGTCCATCTTATAGTTGCACCACAGATCGCGTCGTCACAGCGGTCGTCTTTATGAACTCTCCTTCACATCTTTCCTTCACCTCACAATTTTTTTCCATCGAGGTCAGATCAAAATGTTTAGGAAAGGAAACAAGAGGTCGTTTATTTGACTATTCGACCGCAGCCCGAATCTTTATGTCTGTAGCCGGCTCATCCTTTCGCTTCCCCATGTGGATTTAGAGAGATTAGAAACTGTGCCGACCCCGGCAGGAGTTATGTCCTAACTCTGACAACATGAAGGTGCAGAGACGATGGACAAGTCTTTGTCTGTTCCTGCTTTGTCCTCTCAGACTTCCTGAGCACTAAACACATCATTGAAGGTTTAAATCATCTCATTCCGCTGTCGGATGGTTTATTATTTGTAAATATGAGGCGACAACGATCGAAGGACGGTCGAGTTCTCAAGTTAGGACGAGATGTGAGGTCTGAGGTGAAGACGTGTTTCCTCTTCTGATTTCTCTCGGTGTGTGTCGTCATCATGGTGTGTGTATTTGTGTGTGTTTTGCGTGTGTGTGTGTGTGACCCATCAGTGTCTTTTGTGTCTCATCGAACAGCTTCCCCCAACAACCACAGACCGTACAGAAGTTCTTCCAACCGCAGGAGCGTCGCTGGACTCCCCGAAGAGACGTCCAGAGCCAAAACACCCACGGTGTGTGAACGACCCGCCCGAGCAGACGAGGCTCGCTCATTTGACTTTTTCATCTCTTAATCTTTTATTTGTTTAAATTCTTTTTATTGTCCGCTTTCCACTTTTTCTTCTATTTTTCTAAACCATCAATCAGTATTTAAAGTTTCTGTTTCTGTGAATCTGTTTTAATTTGCCTTCTTCTTCTTTTGAGTCCGCTGCTCTTGTAACGCACTTTGTTTTATTGTTATATTTTTATTATTATTTGCATTTAAATCTGAAGTTTACTTGTGTTTTTTCTCCATTACACATAACACTCAGTTTGGTGTGTGGAGGAAAGTTTTACAGCGTGTTTTATGAGTCTCAGTCATGTTAAGAATCCGTATTTACTCAACAAATATCCGTGTATGTTGGGTAGAAACTCTGTGAAATCATTGCAGGAATTTATATGACATAATATTAAATTAAAAAGCCACAATCAACATCAGGAAGAAGTTGTTTACAGTAATTAAATTAATGAGTTAAAGATGTCGGATGTGTCTAATTGCAGGGAGAGTCTCCGAATACTCCGGTACGCAGCTCTTCCTTTAGGACCAACAACAAGGGCCCCGCCACACCGAAACGGTACGACACACACACACACACACACACATGCTTCAGGTTAGAGTCCAGGTGACCTTAAGGTGTTTGTGTGTTGTTGGTTTTTTCAGGGTGAAGTCGACCCGGAGTCGCGCCCAGTCACCCTGTTCCCCGGGTCAGTACCCTCCGTCACCGCTCCGGCAGAGGGCCGGCACCCCCGGCACTGACGACAGGGGTCACCACACCGAGGGCAAAGGTCACAGCACCCTGGAGAGGAAGTCGACCAAATCTGAGCCGTCAGAGAAGAAGATCCCCAAATCCACCAGCAAAGAACTGAATGCAGGTAAAGACGGTGTGTGTGTGTGTGTGAGTGTGTGTGTTTGATTCAAGTCAACCGGCCTATTGAACCATCTGTACCTCCACACAGAGTCTCCGGGCACGCCCACAGGCAGGAGCGTCGGTGGGACGACAGACGCCGAGGAGGCGTCCAGGCTGCTGGCAGAGAGACGACGTCTGGCCCGGATACAGAAGGAGCAGGAGGAGAGACAACGGCAGGAGGACGAGAGGTGTGTTTGTCTGTAGAAATCTTTTGTTTGTCCCGGTGTATGGTGGCGTGTACGGTTCAAACCTCACCGTGTTCCTTCAGGCTGAGAGCTGAGGAGGAGCAGAGGAGGCAGCAGGAGGCGAGAGAGAGGCAGGAGAGAGCCGCGCAGCAGGCCGAGGAGGAGAGAGCGAGGCGGGAGGAGGAGAGGAGGAACAGGGAGGACGAAGAGAGACGGCAGAAGGAGCAGAGATGGAAGGACATGCAGGACCAGCTGGACAGAGAGGTCGGGTTGAATAAATACTCCTCTAACAATACTCCCCGAGGCGAGCGTGAGTAACCGACTGGATGTTTTTCAGAGGGAGGAGGCCTTCCTGCGAGCCCAGAAGGAGGCAGAGAGGAAGAGACAGGAGAGGGAGCTGCTGCACATCCAGGAGGAGCAGGAGAGACTGCAGAGGAAGAAGGTACCACACATGAATCTCCACACATCGAGTCGAAACATCTCCTTCCCGAAGGGGCTTTGATGAGTTTGAGGTTTGTCTGCTTTTTCACAGAGAATCGAGGAGATCATGAAGAGAACACGTAAGAGTGAAGTGGAGCCTCTGTCCGGAGCTGCAGGTGAACCCTCCTTTAAACACACCATGACAGTTTGTCCTCTTACCTCTGCGGCTTCATTAGTTTGTCTGAAATTGAACGAGATCGGCCTCAGCTGCAGTGTGACTCAGCAGTGTTGGACAGGCAGGAGAAACGGCGCCTCCTCGTGGTTAAACATAACCGAGTATTCTGCAGCACATGTCGAACTCTCTGACCCAAAGTGGTTTATGTTACTGCTGGTTTATCGGTGATTACACACAACATGTCGGTGAACTTTGTAGTATGTGTTGAAGGTAAGCAAATATCTGTCACACTGTGTGTCCCCCAGCGTCCGTCCCCTCCGAGGAGGACACCCCGACTCCGGCCGAAGCCCCCGTCATCATGCTCGGACCGCTGGAGAACAAGAGCTTTGTGGACAGCGAGCTGTCTGACGGAGTCCAGTCCATGGACGTCAGGTGAGGTCGTCTCCTCCTCTCCTGTCACTTCATGCGCTCAATTTGAAGCATCAGTTTTTTTGACCGTGCATGTTTTTTTGCTTTGCAGAGAATAAACAAAAAGAATCTCAGGTGCTTTCTAATTTTTTTAAAAATACTGCTTGTACTTTTTTCACACTTCAGTCACCGTGTCTGCCAAGTTTTGTCTGCATCGAGGTGACTCACCACATACCGATCAGCCTTTCTTTTCCCAGTCCTGTATCTCATTGTCACCTCATACTGCTCAGAAGTTTGTAACGGTTAGATGAAGGAAGAAAGATGTACGTGTTGTCAGGGAGATCATCCACATCTCATGTGTAAAATGACCCAATTTGATTTAAATACTGAAGCTTTATTGTGCAAATTAATGAAATATTCTGTCTCTGTCATCATTGTGTCTTTAAGTTCTCCATCTGTCTCCATCAGTCCAGTTTCCAGGGAGGAGCAGGCGAGCGCTCATGAGTTTTCACCGGTCACAGACGGGACAGACGGCTGCCCTCTGGAGCACCTGATGGACCTCGACGTCCACGGACGAGGACAGCGTCAGGGTGCCGAAACGCCGCCCTTCGTCAAGCTGCAGGCCAGCAGCGGGGTCGGAGACCTCAACAAGAACCTGCTGATCCAAGCTTACAACGCCGCCTCCGAATCCTCCCAGCTCATCCACAGCATCGGTCCGAGCAAGCTGGACGTCCAGTAGCCAGGTAGAGACGCTTTCACCTCTGCTTCATGAAGTCGAGTATCAGAGTTTAGATTTCAGGCCGTCTGTGGAGATTTGATCGAGTTTAATCCGTCGGATCAACGTCTCGGCACGACACCAAAGTCATCATATTGATATATTTTGTCTTGTTTCTCTTTTCAGGAACCGGCAGGTTCAGTAGAAAAAAAAAAGGAGCCAGAAACAGACCAGGAGAGCATCACCTCTGTCTGCAGCAACAACAACAACAACAGCAGCAGCAGCAACAACAACAATCATTTCCACGAGGAACAAATGCTGAACGACTCACTTCACATCTGTATTACCAAAACCTCGCAAACAGTAAAGCTTCTGGCCACAGTTTGAGGCAGCGCAAACGGGCGACTCTGACTCTCACAGACGGAAAAATTGTGCAAATGTTAAAGTTTATTTATGATGTGACGGAGGAGGAAGTGCGATCAGAATTCTTGCATGTTTGTCAGGTGAAATAATGAAGTTTAGGAACGTAAATCGACTTGCAGGTCGTCATTTGGTTTAGAGGTCGACGGTGCAGGCGTGAGTTGGGGATTGAGCCAAAACTGCACCGACCTACAGATCACAAACTTCCCTCCTCTGTGCGTCTTCCCGTCGAGGTCAGCGTCGCCCCGCTTGCACTGCCGCAAAAAAAAAAAAAACAGTCGAGTATCGCCTGCTTTAATCTCTCATCCCTGCTTTTGTAAAACTCTGTAAATAGATCCGACCGGGTGGAGGAGTCCTGTCATCGTAGGTGCAGGGAGCGGCTCTGTAGCAGTTTATCTGGAGAGAAGCCGCCGTGTGAATACCGTGTAGCATCTTCAGTGAGGACTAGATAGTTTATGGTTGTAGCCGTGTACTTGAACAGTCTGTCAGTGTTTCTGATGGTTCCTGTGTGTTTGTCTCGCCTCTGACAGCCACTCCGACTTCTATAAAAACCCAGTCTGCTGTAGATTTCCTGTCATCCTGATGCTGGAGAACGTCCATCAACAACCGATATTATAACCCCGCCGTTGACCCGTAACACTTAGCCGATAGCTTTGGTTTTTCTGCTGCTCGTCGACGGACTTTTCTTTTCTTCGTTGAAGAAAAACTTGAAGGGGAAAATAATCTGTCAGATGTTCCTGTGTTTTTATCCGCAGGCAAAGAAAACATCGACACAGTGTGTTGTGTATTTGTCTGGCACGGACTGTCACCACGCTAGCTGCAGTTTGTAGTGTGCACTTACAGTAGTTGTGTGTTTCACTGCTCTGAAGATGCTTATATCTCCACCCCCACTCCCCCCAACTAAAAATATACCTCACCGATTCAGAAACAGACTCTGGTGTGAAACAGCGTTCACCAACTCGCAGCTCATCACCTC
This sequence comes from Larimichthys crocea, assembly GCF_000972845.2. Lineage (NCBI taxonomy): Eukaryota > Metazoa > Chordata > Actinopteri > Sciaenidae > Larimichthys > Larimichthys crocea. The sequence continues at coordinate 479,529 of NC_040033.1, forward strand.
TGAGGCCTTAAACCTCTGTGCAGTCATAACATCTCCCCCGTCCTCTGTGCGTTATCCCGAGGCTGTTTCATCCAGCATGAGCACTTTTGCTGTTTAAGGGCGCTTTTCCTTTAAAAGATCCTGGAAGTAGAGACACGAGAACTATAAATGTTCCTTGAGCTAGCCCTAGTGGCAAATGAGTAGGGGGGAAAATGGCAATTTATGAAAACAGGGTTGGGTTACCAGCAGGTCAGAGCATGCAACTGCTCCTCCAACAGCCAGGATTGTAGTACTAAGGTAACCGAGCAGAACGCCACCCAGTAACCGACCAAACTCTGACCAGATTCAAGAGCATTTAAGTAGAATCACACCTTATTCTATCAAGTCATTCGTTCAACTCTTCAGTCACACCACCTTCAGCTGAACTTCTCAAAAAACCTGCAGTACTTTAGGTACTTAGGAGTCATGATCGATGACCAAATCAGGCCTTACCTGACCCAGGTCATCTCACAATTACTCTAACGGCCTCCTGACGGGTCTCCCAAAGTGGGTGAAGAACCGGAGACTACCTCTTCTTCTTCACCCACCTGCTTGAACGTCCTCACACAGACATATGTTCCCTCCTCCTGGCTCTGCCACCCGTACGCTCAGGACGATCCAAACTTTTCTCGTCTGTTGTTTGTCGTTGGTGGAACGTCCTACCAGTTCCTACAGATCAGGGGCGTCCCTCTCTACCTTCACAGACCTCCTGAAGACCTCCAGATCTTCAGAGAGGACCTCCTCTACAACACTACCAACAACAAATTTAAAAAAAAACAACAACATATGTATACGGATTGGAATGAGGCCATGGCCTGGTGGTTGTAGGAACTGTTGGGAATCAAATTGGGATGCAGGTGCAAGGAAAGTTCTTGAAAACCTTCTTGTTGTGGCGCTTCTCCAAGGTGCCACATTGAGGTGTTTACCCGTCACTGCTGCAACCCTTCAGCGCATTGTTTTTTTATGTTTTCACTCTCCCGTCGGCTTCTCCACTTTAGCTCATTATTCCTCCAGACTCTGCTGAAACTCATTGTAAGAGGGTCTCCTGGGTCCCCTTGTATATGAAGTAAAAAATAAAGGACATAATGTTTATCCTAATATTACATAACTCTGTGACACTGCAGCTTGGTGGAATATATCATTGTAGATGTGGTGCATGGATAACTGCTGAAAAAGAACAATAAACTTCATCAAGCCATTCGTGTCGGTGAGCTGGATAAATAAACGTGTATAATAACGGACGAGGGAAAGATTCAAACGCTGTATGAGATGTTTAGTCTTCATGACATGTGAAATGACAAATCTAGTGTAGGGCTTTTATTTATCATTATATCTCACTGTGTGTTGACTTTATGCTGCACTGAAATTAAAAACTGATCTGCAAAAGTTGATCAAATTATTTATTTGTGTTCATATTACAGATGGGAACAGATCACAACAACTTCATGTTTTAGCCTTACAGCCTTCAAAATAAAACAAAGAAAAAGGCAAGAGTTTGCACTGGCAACTCGATATTTATTGATTATATGGAGAAGAGCCTAGAGCCCTGAAGTGAACCTCAAGTAGTCGAGTATATTTTAGCCAAAGGTTACAAAAGAACCAACATTATTAATTAAAATATAAACCTAGAAAAGGAACAAAAGGTCACGATAAACAACTGATAATAAATCACATGCACCAAGAAAAATCTACAGAAGTCCAAAGCAGTCAAACATTCACACATTTTAATTCCTCTGTTTTCTCATGATTTGTTTTCTCGTATTAATTATGTCGTTATCTAGGGATAACAACACTTATTATTTATTTCAACATAATGACACAAATAACTTAAGATATACTTAAGAATGGACAGAGCATGGGTGACGTCACTGGTCCAAAGACGTGGATCATAATTAGCTACAGAGACCAAAACTGTTTTTTGTACCAGGCTGTAAACATGTTTATTTCTGCTGTGAAGTTGGACATTTGGACATGGGGACTTATGGAGACTGACTCACTTCTGGAGCCAGCCTCAAGTGGACGTTAGAGGAACTGCAGCCCAGCCACAGAGGTTTCTGCTCTTGAGTAAAACAGTCTGACGGCTTGGAGTTTCCCGTAGGAACTTAACTTATATAGTTCTTTTCTGGTCTAAGGCATGTGTACAACTGTTCCAGCACAGAAGGACGTACACACTGCACAGAGAGTGTAAGAAAAAATAGCTTTAATGTGTGTCCTGCAGCTCATTCTTACCCTGAGGTCACACTAAATCAGGTTAATCAGGTTAAATTCAGTGAGTTTTTCAAAATAATGGGTACGGTGAGTCATGATTGAAGATGAACTGCTACTGAATATATTCATATTTACACCATTTATCCATCTTTTTTATTTAACACTATGTTTAGTGTATGTTTTTTTTAAAAAGAAAGCATACAATCACAAGGACAGTAACATCACGGAGACCCCTCCTCCCCCCACCCTCAAACATTCAAATGAAAACAAAACAAAAACGAACAACACAAAACAAAAAGTAATAATAATAACTGATTGATTGATTGAAGTGTTTATTTCAAATATGCAAACAAAAATAAAAAATAAGGCAAAACATTTAAACATAGAAATACATATTCGAAAAAGGAGTGAGAAGAAGAATAACTTATAAACTTATCTTAAATAATGAGTGACAATACCAAGCTTCCTTGCAACTTGTTTAAATATTCCTGATACTTATATATAAATGGAACATATTCAAAAAACAAAACAAAAAAACAAAATAAAACCTGCATACAACTTATACAATACCACAGGCATGAGAGAACAATAAATATTAAAAGTAATAATAATAACGATTGATTGATGTGAAGTGTTTATTTCGAATAGGCAAACAAAAATAAAAAATAAGGCAAAACATTTAAAACAGAAATACATATTCGAAAAAGGAGTGAGAGAGAATAACTTTAAACTTCCTTTAAATAATGAGTGACAATACCAAGCTTGTTTAAATATTCCTGATACTTATATATAATGGAACATATTCAAAAACAAAATAAAAACCTGCATATACACTTAATACAATACAATATACAATGCTTGATATATGTTATATTTTATCTTATCTTATTTTTATTCTATATTTTTATTTCATATTTTTATTATTTTATTTTTTATTATATATATGTTTACATCTTTACGTTTGGACAGAGAGAAACGAATTTCAATTCTGTGTATGTTTGTACATTTGCAGTTTTGACAAAAAAACTTGAAACTTGAAACTGAATACAAACATGCATGAAGAGAAACAATAATAAAATAAAATAATATAATAAAATAATAAAATAAAATAATAATAATAATAATAAGAAGAAGAAGAATATACAAAAAAGAAAAAAACAAACATTTATCCACCTAAAGTTCTTAGCGTGCTTTTATTTTTGTGTCCAAACGTGGCTTTCCTTTTATTCTGAAAGGACCCGCGGCCGGAAGCCTCGTGCCTCGTCTCGCCGTTTGGCGGCTAACAACAACATCCGCCATTTTCCTTTCGGACGTTCGCGGCACAGAAACACCTGCGAGTGTCTCTGTCCTCTGTCCTCTGTCTCTGTCTTCTGTCCTCTGTCCTCACAGACTGTCCGTCTCCGTCTCGTCGCGTGTTCACACTCGCTTTAGCTTCACCTGAGCGCGCGGTCGCCTGGCGCGTGTCGTGGACGAAGGTGAGTCAACGGCCGGTTAGCTTAGCGTTAGCCACCGTGGACATAAACTTATATAATATTATAAACACGTGTTAGCGAGACTTTAACATTCAGAGGGTGGAGGTGCAGCTGATGAAGCTGGGGGCAGTAACAGGTGTAGAGCTAACAGGTAGATAAACCAGGTGAGTTTAGGTCAGGTAGACTTCCGGTCAGCAGCTACAAACCAACGTAAACCTGAATTTTATTGATGTTTTAATGCTCAAACTGCTCACAGATGGATTATTATTATTGTTGTTGTTGTTGTTGTTATTGTTATTATTATTATCATTAGGGCTGTCAGTCTAATTAATTATATTCTCTGTGATTAATTAATCTTCCACCTGTGTCACATTTTAAACCTGGCCTATAATAACTTATATATTTACTTTATTAACCTGTTTATAAGCTGCGGGTTGTTATTTATGGAGTTTTATTTCATGTTAATGCTTCGTCTTTGTTTTGTTGTTTAATTCTCACAAATTATTTTGGTGGAAAATTGTCAGTGTCTGATTATACTGGGGTGCAGATGTCTTAACTCATATAGATAGTTTGTCTGTCCTGTTCTTTGCATGTCTTGCATACCTCCCTTAGTTGGCCTTAATTATAAATTACAAGGACAGGAGAGACAGGCTAGGGGAGTACCGTGTGGATATAAAATATAATGTTCATTATTGAGCAGAAAACCAACTAAAGCAATGTTATGATGTTACCTGTATCAGTGGGGAGGTGTCAGAGACAGCCCATTTTAAAAAATGTATAAGAACCAACAGTTAGAGCTCCTCGAGGAGCCTTTTCTCTGTAACCCCTTTTGTGTGTTGCACTGTTAAACGCTCCTTCTTGTACAAGAATAATACATTCAATTTAAACTTTGATATTTTGAATCCAGTCCTCTTTATTTAAGGGTTCTTCTTAAAAGTGTCTAAATGAATCGCTCATATATCGGATCTTTTCTGTGAAAAGCATCCAAACATATTCAAAGATGTTTCAAATCGAGTTTAGAAGCTAAATAAATCAACGCCTGCGCGATCGCATCATCCAGCCCTACTTTATGTCCATTTATCTCAACGGGAGATAAAATATTAGACACAGCTTCTAATCGTGAAAATCATCTTCGGGTATATGTCGGATTATTGATTACCGTATTTTTCGGATTATAAGGCGCAATAAGCCAAACAAAACACGTGTCAGATAGGTTGAACTTTATTCAACTAATTCACAATAACTCTCAACGTTGTTCAGTTGTAACCCGAAAATACAAAACAATACGCTCACTCAGTAATGTTGAATTGCAGCTGCTTTATTCCCGTGTTCTAATCCGTGACTGATAGCCTTGAGTTTGAAATCCGCTTCGTAAGCATGTCTCTTATCACGTGGCATTTCGGGCTCCTTATACACGCACGCCACAATGTTCCCGATATGTTGAAACACAGTAGGCCTACGTATTACTCTGTGACGCTCCTGACTACGGTAGCCGTAATGTGTACCACATAAAATCGGTTCGAGGTTCGTAAACACAACCAGAATTAATACATAAATTGCACTGTTGATTTTTGAGAAAATTTAAATGCGCTTTATACAGTACTTTGACATGTCATACTGATGATTCCCCTTGATAATGTGATTAGGTGAAGTAGTTTAATAACAGCCTGTGCTGTTGAGTGTTTAAATCTCTCTTTTTCTTTTTAAGGTTGACAAAATGTCAAGACCACGGTCCAGGTCACCACGATACAGGTAGACGCATTGCCATATTATTTCATGTTCATATTAACATTTGTGTCCCACAAGATCAGAAATCACAGTGAATGCTGACTCATTGATCCATGATGTTTTCTTTTTAGGAGGTTCCCATGGGAGGAACCCGACTTTGATCCTTATAAAGTCCTTGCAGAACTGGACGGGGATCAGATGGACCGGAGCCACCACTCCAGGGAACATCCCGAAGGAGACTTGGACTACTGTCGGGAAGATATGTACCCGGAAGACCAAAGAAGATCCCCTCCTTCCTCAGATGATCACCACTTTGCGCACCAGCGTCATCCAGACCAGGAGGAGTTTTACCGCAGGAGGCTGTCACCTCATCGTGATCCGATGGGCTACGACGAGCGGAGTCTTTCCCCGCTTCACGATGAAGGAGTAGAAGAAGATAGACGAGGAGGAGGAGGAAGAGGAAGAGGAGGGGGGTTTAGAGAACACTTCCAGGGTTTTGAAAACAGAATGAGGTTGTCGCACTCGCCTCCAAGGTTGATGAGGGAAAGATTACCGCCGGCGCCGAGGCCTCACCCGGACCATCAGCAGAGAGAGCCGGGGATGGGCTGGAGGAGAGAGGAGCAGGGCCGAGGTCGAGGGAGGTTCAGAGACCTCAGTCCAAGTGCGAGGTCAGATGATCAAAGAGGGGGAGGAGCAGGTAGGGAAGGAGGAAGGCGGAACACACAGGGTCCTCATAGAGACAGACGAAGAGAGGATTCACATCAAGAGAGGAACCTTCCATTTAAAAGGCAAAGAAGAGAAATGGATGGCGACAGTCACCTTGGGTAAATTTAAAGCCAAAGACTTTGCAGCACTATTGCAGGGAAATAAGGACGCAAAGAATAAAGAGGATTCTCGTCTTTCTGATTTTCCATAGAGCCAAAATCCTCACTGTCATCGTGCTCTTTTTTTTTCTTGATATAAAGAAATGTTTAACAAATATTGCATGGCTTAAAGTAATACAGTTTAAAACATTCATGTTGCAGCGGTAATCAGATATTTGACACTGTGAGATGAGTCAGAAGCTAATTTAAGTGCACATTTAAAACCACATGTGAAGATGTGACCGTTAAATGAATAATTGTTGAACCGTGTCACCTCCTCTTATGCTGTCACAGGTACGGGAATGAGGAGGACTTTGGAGAACAGCGTTACTCAGTGGACGCACCCAGAGATGGGTTTAGAGGAGACGCTCAAAGGAGCCTCCCCCGTGAAGGCGCTCGTCACTCAGGACCGCTCGTCATCGAACACGGTCATGGCATCACACGCAGCAGAGAACCGCCGCGATGGGAACAGTTTGACGGTCGCAGAGATCTCGACCCTGGCTTTGACCGTCAGAGGAGCCCCCGACCAATGGGCTCCTCTCAGGAGCGTTTCAGGGCGTCGGACAACAGGTTGGATGATCGAGAAGTTGCAAGAGTGCGCCATTTTCAAGACAAATGGAGAGACGCAAGCTATCATGAAGCTAAGAGGAGCCCTACGCCACAAGATAGGCCAAACCCAATGAGGGAGGGTAACAAAGATGTTCCCATGAGCCACAGGGGCAGGGGTGGTCCTCGCCCAGCGAGAGGCTGGGTCAGTCGCGGGCAGGGTGGAAGGACTGGATCGCATAGGAATCAACCACGCCCACAGCAATCCTCGCAGGGATACCAAGAGCTTCCTCGCGAAGAGGAAAGGCCGGTGTATCGACCCCTCAGGGAAGATTTTTACAAGGATCCCATCGAAGGGGAATCTGACTGGGCTGAAGAAACCAGACTTCAACAGTGGAAACCAGAAAGACCTGGAAGTCTGGACCGACACCTCCCGAAGGTTGACTTGGACCCCAAAATGCCTCGCCAGAGGGCTCGTGGATGGAATGATCAGAAAGCCAATAACATGAGCGTCGTAACGGAGGAAACGCTAACCATCAAAGTGGACATGAGCCGACCCGTTAACCAAAACAGGTAGAGTATTTTTTTAATGAAATTATCAAGGGTGAGAGGTGAAAGTTCACACTTCTGTTTCTGAGCTCACGGAAGAGGACAGGACGTGGAGGCTTGTTGAAGAGACTGATGATCACAGTATACATTCACATTGAAGTTCTGTAGTGTTTCCTCGTGGATCAACGAACTGCTGCAAGCATCCACCACGTCATATTTGCTGTTGCAACATACACTCAGGATGCCTCGCAGCGCAGAAACTCAAAACTTGTGGATTGATGCCAAGAAGAGAAACATTCTGCTTTTACTTTCACTGTAGAAGCCCAGAAGACGCTCACACCACCTGAATAACTAAAATATTCATGACTGAAGAGCATTGGGAGTGTCTTTGGGTAAGCGATCGCATCCTGAACAAGGTGGCATCGCTCTTTTATAATATAAATGATCATTGCAGTTGGATCTCATTCTACATAAAGAAGTGGAGACATCTGGAGATTTATCTTCGATGGATTAATTAAGATTTTTACGGAGTCGACAACTCTCACATTGCCTCAGTGCACTGATGATGAAGGATGTGGTGTTCAGTCACAAATCAAGAGACAGAAGAGTACAACACCTACAAAAACAGACGACTGTCTGAAACTACAATTTGACGCCTTCTTAGATTAATCTGCACAGATATGGAGGAGCATTTGACTTCATAAAGTGGACAACCTGAATGATGGCTGGCGGAAAAGACAATCAAAGTCTTTGCGAGATGAGAGGCAAATGGAAAGGCCGACATATGAGAGCTGGAAGGATTCAGTTAAAGGCCAGCAGATACAAACCCCAAGGCAAGAAGACGTAAGCTCATGTTCGGCACTGGCCATCTGATGTTTCTGTCCATCTCAGAAGAAGCAAGACTTTGACATCAGGCTGATGAGTGAAGAGGAATGAGTTGATTACGCCGACTCTACCGACATTACCTTTTGAAGAAGTATGTCAACGCTCAGCGAAGTGGTGTCTTGTGTACGGTATGTCGTAGACCTCCAGAGAAGTCTTTTCTGTGGAGCCAGTTTGACTGAAAATGGACACCTGTCCTAATTTTACTGCCAGCAGTCATCAGTCTACAGAGCTCTTCATGAACTCCATTGAACCACCACCTGATTGATGCTACACAATTTCCACAAATGGCATTTCTGTGACTAATTTAAGGAAACTTCACTGACTGGTTTGTGTGGCTGGATCGTGAAAGAAAAACCTAACGCTGCTGAAACTGAAGAAGGTAAATGTCTGTACGCAGCCCTTGTTTCGGGAAGGAAATCAAACACTGCTGATGGAGCTCTGTGAAAATAAAGACGCTCGGATTTTTGATGATTTAGTGAGACTTCCCTTGACACAAATCGATACCACTTGTTTTGTCTTCAAAACACCAGAGAGACGAGTATAAGGGAAGAAGGAAATAACTCTGTGAAAGGGCATCAACCAAGACAGGAACCTGATGGGTGTTGTTTTGCATGCCAAAGCTTAATTTGGTTACTTTCGTACATCGATCATTAATAAACTGTGGGAAAAAGTGGATGTAACCAATGGTAAAGAGATCGTACCCTTGATGAGCAGGAGGTATTTGTGGCTGTCAGAAGATCAGCCTCTGCGTTAAATGTCCGAATACTGACCTGTTTATTTTGGGAAGAGGATTCAAAGCATGTTTGCAATGTGACGGCTGAGACAAACGAGACCGACCTTGGGAGTCTTGTTTTTGTCCAGCTTCCTACAGGGGCTGATGAAAAAACAGAAGAACAGAATCTCTTATTTAAAGTGGCTGGTAAAGAAGACAAACTTCACCGACTGAACAGTTTGAAGAAGAAGAAGCTGTGAGCACGAACATCAACGCTGCTGAAAAGGAGAAAACTTAGCCAAGGACATCGATCAGAAAAAGGCCATGAGCATTATCATTAATGATGATGATGGATGGAGAAATGCAGCCGCATCTGCGAAAAAGCAAAAACATAATCAATGCTGGAAGTATCATCAGAAATGACACTGAAGAAACTGAAGCCGTGATCGTAACTATCGTCGGAAAAAGCTGCCGTCTTCAAACTGGAGAAAAAGAAGTTGTTGAAGTCATGAATGCAATAATCCACACTGATCAATGGAGGAATTAAAGAACCAATATCTTATACTCTGCTCAAGAAAGAAGCTGAGTGCCTTCAAAAGCTAAAGGAGGAGAAACTGTGGGGCGAGTTTGAAGAAAGAGCCGTCACTGGTCAAGAACGGCCAACGTGGGCTAAGAAAATATCAACACTGTTCGACGGAGACAACACGGCTGGACTCCACCAAATGTCTGATGAACCACAATGAAGCCAAACTGAAGATTTAATGGATCAAACGAGAAAAGAAGTGTGAACTTTCACCCAACATTTAACTCACCAGTCTGATTAAAAAACAAACAAAAAAACTAGGGGTATCTTGGTCTCCTCCAATGATCTAAAAAGAGAATTTGTATGATTTCGTGTACTCTTTACGAAGGTGTGTATATATCTTAAACGTTCTCAGTTGAAAGTCGTGAAAGGTAAGTTTGTTCGGTAAGGTAAAGATGTTGCATTTATTTACCTTTTCAGTATTTTGACTAAAATCTGGCTCGAGCATAACTCTGTCGACCTTGCTTCACTGCAAATCATCAAACTCTGTCCCTGTCACGACAGCTGCTAAATAAAACTCTCCCTTGCGTGTTTAATTCAGCTAAGAGTTTTTAAGTTTCACGTCGTAGCTGGTTTCATTCTTCCTTCTCCTCCCCTGCAGCTCGTTGTGTTACTCCTCAGACAGGCAGCTCTCGTTGGACCTGGTCAACGTCGGTCGCCAGCGTCTGGACTTCCTGCCTATGCTCGAGCACTCCGGCTCGTACCGGGAGACCGCGATGCACACTGGGACTTTCGCCCAAGAAATCATCACACTGGTGCACCATGTCAAAGGTCAGCACAGCGCACACACTCTCTTTGGTCAACAGCAGCTGTTTCCTCCAACAGGGAAATCTTAAAAACTGGGAACAGTTAGCAGGTGACACTAACCTGCCTCATCCCAGCAAGTGAAACCTTCATTGCACGTGTTATCAGGATGAATGTCGTCAATTAATCGGCTCGCGTTTGAACCGGAAATGGTTGACGTGTTCCTCGTCTGTGTTCACAGAGCAGTATTTCAGAGACGACGGGGTCACCCTGAATGAGCGTTTCTCAGCTCCCCAAAAAGGCGGCTACTCCGAAGACGAGACGGAGGAGCTGACATTAGATGAGAGGTTCAGTTCAAACCGGTACGTTCCAGGATGATAGACGGACACGTTGTCTGTTGTTTTTGGTGATAAAGTAGTGCTAATTATACTCTTTGTTGTTCTTTTAATTACATTATTTACGATGTTGCTGGAGAAGCATCAGGTTGTGAAAAATAAAGTCCGTCTTCTCTCGTCTGCAGAGGTTTCAGCTTGAACATGAACTCGCTGCTTGATGACGAGGAGCCTCTTTTCTCCAGGCTGGGATCCCTGCAGGTAAACAAACTGTTACTGTTGTGATGGGAGTGGAAAAACGTACAGATGTTTATATAGAAAATTTTAATCGATACATGGTTTGTTTTTGTTTTTTTTGTCATCCATGATGCGATGACAGCCGGTGCGAGGCCCGGGTGACCTGAGGCATGACCTGGAGAGGAGGAGGCAGGAGAGACTGGAGGGGGTTAAAGTCACAATATCAGGGAACAGTGTGTCACAGCGCCCCCTGGGTCCAGCCAGGTGAGACTGAACTGAAACAATCAGCTGCAGCAGATGAAGAAGATATAAAAGTTGCCAAACAATTGGATTTGTGGACAGGCGACGCTCATGATGGTGAAACATTTTCTGCACTTTGTGTTTGTGTCAGTGAGCTGGAGGGTCTTGAGTACAGCGACAAGGACGAAATGGCTCCAATGGAGGACGAAGGATTCTCCAACTGGGCAGAGGAGCAAGGCAGGAGGCGAGAAGGCAACATGGTGAGTCAGGTTTCCGTGAACTTTGACCTGTGACCGTTATGTCATGTGATCCATCTGACGGAGGCGGCATCTTTTAATGTTTGTCTCCTTCTTTAGGGACCAAGGAGAGGAGCCTCCTACAGGCCGAACACCGGCCCCCAACGCAGGAACAATCGCTTCGGCAACCGGCTTGGACCGGCGAGGCGGCAGAACTACCGCAACAACCCTGCAGGTAACTTTACACCCCTGCAGACCAAGACGGACCAAAGTGCCTCAGTCAAGATCATTTTAAAACAGCTGTAAAACACCTGAATCTGCAGCTCCCCTCGGCTTCAGAGTGAGTTTCAGCTCGTCGTTCAGCTGTTTGGCTCAAACTTTACTGTTCTGGTTCGGTCTAAAAGACCTGCTGTACACGGCCTGGTCTGCAAACAGACAGTTCAAGACTAACTGGTGAAGAAAGTGGAGCGTTGAGCAGCTACAGAGTCTGGTAGACCAAAAAGAAAGGTGGTATATGTTGGTGACAGCATAAAAATAAATCTCTTTAATCTTGATGATTAGCTGATCGTTTTTAGTCACTGCTTCCTCATATTCATCAATCAGGACAACACAAATATGTAGATGCCGATAACACGATTAGATCGTATCATTGCCTACGTGTCTTCTTCACGTTTTCTCCAGCCAGTGCTCAGTGTAACACATTTTCAGGTGAACTGTTGTGTAAGGACATTACTCCTTCTAATCATACCTGAGCTGGTCCAATCCCATCTTCCTCTGCTCGTCTTCCTCCTTCAACACCGGTCAAATCCTCTTTTATTATCATTGTTTGTACGCTGACCCACTTTGTTAGCCATGACCCGAATTACTCTGACCTCAACTGTTTTATCTCTCTTCACCGTCCATCCAGGTCCTAACTGGTGATCGGATAACAGAAACTTTTGGACTCTGCTGATTTTGTTGACTTTTTAAAAACCAGCCAACTAGAAGGGGGAGTATGTTGTCCTGTTTTCTCGGACTGAATCGCGCCCACGTCGTATCAAACTGTGAAGAGGTCTGATCAAACCGGATGATTGAGTCGGATGTGAAACGTTCTGTGACTTCTACCCACGCCTCTTCTTCCACCTTCCACCTTCCACCGAACGTCTACAGCTGCATTGTTGGAGGTTTCAGCAAAGCAGAGATTTTAACTCGTCCTTTCCGTCCAGTTATCAGTGAAGCACACATCACCGTTGTTCTGGTTTAGCTGCTTATTAATGACATTGTGTTGTCTTGATTTCTTCTGTCAATTCGATCACATCTGTTCAGTCTTTCTGTCCGCGACACGTGACCGTGTTGCTGAACAAATAAAAGTTTTGTCTTTTTGATTTACCCCCGAGTGTCATTTATGTTTCAAAGTTAATTTCTGCAGTTTGTTGGGACATTAATCCGTGGAGAATACTGACCAGTCAAGTTTCAAACGGCTGACTACCTAAATGTTGCCACTTCAAACACCTGATTGATTTAAGGATCAGTGTCGTTCTTAACATGAAGCTGAAGCTGCCAGATTTCGGAGCTGCCAGTCGCAGCTTTAGTTGTTTGACACTTGGCGTGTTATTTCACGTTCACACTACAGCATAGATTTTAGCGCCGACTCAAGGGCAGTGAGGAAACTATAAAAACGTGTGAAAACTGAAACTTTGCATCTGTTTGTGAAGTTTTCATCGGCCTCGAGCTTTTCAAAGTTGTTCCTTCGCGTTGGTTGTTGACGTCAGGTCACAGTTTGACAACTTTGCTGACTCAAGTTGCTGAGGAAGTCGACAAGACAAACAGACGCTTCAGTTTACCTCGATCATCTTTCAACATCATGAAAAGACTTCGAGACAGTGAGGCTGTATATTGAGAAATGAATATTTATTTCAAACCATGGGTGAAAATACATAATAAAAAAAGACAGTTACACAGTTTTACATCAGAAGACATCTCGGCTGCTCGGTTATGTCAACAAACACAATGTGACACATTTACTGACCCTAAAAACACTTTAATACTGACTAAAGTAAAACCTCTTAGCACGTCATTACCTACGTTTGTTTTTACAACATCACATTAAAACAAAACTACTGTAGTGAAAAGCTTATAACTGGTTATGTGTTGTGATCAAACGTCATAGCAGCGTCACTGTTGAGGTAGCAGCTCGTCCCACTGGGTGATGGGACGACTTCTCTCGCAGTTTATTTACAGCGTGAAACATCCGGAGGCGGTAACACTTCACTTTGGTTGAGGAGGGTCGCAAACCAGAACGGTTAAGAACTGCTGGTACGAAGGCACGCGGAGAAACGAAGCTGCATTTTTAGTGATCTTTGTGATCACGTACGTGACCCAGTTTGTTATCGTAATGACGGGTTGAAATGCTGTAAATCCTTAAGAGAGCCTCGAGGTTTCTTTAGGCACTGTTTGACAGAGAGAGAGTTTAAAACACCAACCTTAATCAGGCCACAAATGATAATATATTTAATTATTACTCCGCCTCAAGGTGCCTGCTGAATGTTTTGTTTCAGTAAAATTAAAAAACGTGTAAATATTTCTTCTTTTTCAATGAGCAGTTTGAAAAAAAATCCACATGAATTCTGGATCTTTCTTTTTGGATATTGAAAATAAATATTTAAAAAATGCAGCTTTTAAATCTGATGTAAATATACGTTTAAAAAATGGATCCAAACAAAGTCTGTATCACTGCTGTCCCAAACTTGTAGTATTGGTGATGTAGTATTTTAACGGCAGGAACACGGTGAGCGCTCGTATGTCAGTTATGACGTGGAAAATCTGAATAGTGAAACTGAATCAATGAATGAAATCAGACGGTGAACACTGAAGCCGGGGAGTCACTCGTGTATCGAGAGATCATGATAGAGTCTCCCATAATCCTGTTACAGATCTCCTCGCACAGTTTAACATGAGTCACTCGTATCCTTTAGAGACGAGGCTTCAACCAACAGGGGGACTCTTCCTGTTGGACGTCCACCCGGGATCAGGAGACCACGTAGTGTCTGGAGATTCAGAGGCGAGAGTCGCAGGGTAAAGGTCGAAACGCCACCTCCATGTTTTCCTCCATGATGATGTCAAAGCGGCACATTAAAGGTCTGACGGAGAGAACGGAGAATCAATGATAACTGATTGGTAACATTTCATCGGTTCAGACTCATTTGTGAGGATTTCACTCTTGTTCTGTCTCTTATGTGACGACTCGAGTATCTTTGAGTTTTAGATTGTTAGTCGGACCAAAAGAACAACGTGAAGACGTCGCTGTGCACAGTTCTGACTAGCCAGTTATTAAAAAAGTACGTATTCACGTTAAAACACCCAAATATAATAAACAACACTCTGACTTCAGCACCGACCTCTCGGGACGTTCCAGCGGCGTGAAGCGTATCCGCAGCAGTCTGATTTTGTAACGAGGGCCGATCACGTTGCCGGTGTTGATGCGTACAGAGATCTTCTGGACTTGCTGCAGATCGTCGTCGAACTGGGCCAGCAGCCGCGTGGAGGTGTACTGCTCGAACCGGAGGAGCTTACTGGGGAGCAAAGAGAGTTCACGTTAGATAAACTTTAAGATAAACTTAAATATCAACACTGAAAGTCTGGTGCATCTTCTTTACACACTGAAGTTTGACTCAACCCCACGTATACGCGGTCCTGCTGCCAAATGTGGATTAATCCGCCGCATAAAGTAGTCCAGGCTTTATTTTAAAAATCAAACCAGATATTTGTGTTTTTGAAGATTTAAATCAGCCTAAACCAGCTGCTTGTTTTTAAACAGACCAAAGTTCGTTTGGGCTGGTGTGAACTCTGGGTCTCGGTTCACTTACAGTGACTATCCAGCGAATCAAAGCGGCCTAAGACGTTGCATGTTCTGACTGACGGCTAACCGGGCAAACTGGTGTTCCAGGCCGTTTCCTTACAGACTTACTGGTCTATTCGGGCCTCTGTGAAGTTTCTGCCACTGTGCAGCCGGATATAGACGACCCCCCAGCGGAGGTACTGGTTCCAGGTCACCATGTCCACTCTGTAGCTCAGCTCTGCCACACAAACACAGTGTTACGGTCGGCTCAGGTAGAAAACGAAGTGAAAAAGTGGTGAGGCTTAACATGTGGACTTACTCCTGTAGGGCAGCGTGGCCGTGGTGCTGAAGAAGACTTTGGTCTGTCTGAGATGCAGCAGAGTCTCTCTCCACCTGCTGATGTCGTAACCTGCAGGTGAGACAACACAGGTGATCAGACCTCCATCAGAGTCTCACCTGGGTTCAGATCGTGTTTTGATTTCAACACCTACCGAGCACGGGACAGGGAGCCGGTTTAAAGGCCTCGCACTGCAGACACCGCCCCTCCAGGAAGTCGCTGTAGGACGAGCAGGGGTAACCCGTGAGGCTGCAGGTCCGGTTCAGGGCGCACAGGTAGAGGAACACAGAGCGCTGGTGGTCACACACAAAGTACGATTTACCTGTGGGAGGAAACAACAACGCCACAGTCAGTGTGTGTGTGTGTGTGTGTTGATGAGCGTGTGTCAAATCATGTGTGTGTGTGTGTTCGTTCACCTGCGAAGATGGTTTTAGGACAGCCGGGTTGATCGGCTCCGCCGTTGGCGTAGAAGTCGATGTGACCGTGAGCTCCTCTCAGCCCAAATGCTGCACAGGAAAACACAGATTCAGTCCTGACACTAACAGTGACTCACACCAGAGATCTTCAACTGCATTTGTTCAAGAGTCAGAGGAGAATAATTTAAATATTAAAATGATCAGTGGTGACTTTTATTGAATTTATTAAGTTATTTCAACTCAAACATGTAAGTTAGGGGTTCAGTCACAGCATGTTGTGAGTTGAAATGACTTAATACGATTACATGGAGCCTGTTGACATAATAAATTTAAATAAATTCAACTTTTTGAGTGTACATGTAGAGAAATCCTCACATTGTGACAGCTCTATCCTGAACCTGCTCATTATTCACATGGTGGAACTAAGTACGTCTTCTCAAATACTGCAGTACAAATCTAAAGTACTTTTTACTTCACTACATTTATCGGACGACTTTAATTGCAAGTTATTCTCCAAGTGAAGATTTCTGCAAACAAATCACATGAAGATTTTATAGAATTTGTTTTGTTTAGTCGACTGACAGAAAATGAACCGCCAGCTGCTTTTCTTTGAATTATTTTAATAATCTTAAATTCATTTGTAATAAAGAGGTTTGGACGGTTGGTGGCAGCGTTTCTCAATGTTTCTCCGAATCATTGCAAATCAAATAATCAGTCGATTCATGGAGGAAATGAAATGAATCATTGGTTAAAGTCTGATACGAAATAATTTAAAACGAGCTTCACCAACTTCAATAATAAAATGCTGCTTTTACATGAATGCATGAGTCAGAATAATGTGGCCGTCGTTTTAAAGCATCGAGTACTTTAAATACTTTGTTTTCCTCATTCAGCTACATACTTTTACTTAAAGTAATAGAGTATTCTGTACAGGACAAACATCAAAACTAAGATCACAGACATGACGACTCTTGAGTCTCTACAGTTTGTGTCCATCATGTGTCAGTAAGTATAATGTAAAGATGCTCACAGTTCATGTCGGTGTGAAGTACGTCCACAAACATGGCGTCTGCCGGGTCCAGCCTCTCCTCTGGTGTGGCACTGGTGAACATCGGCCCTGCCGGGTCCAGACCTGGAGGGGACGGGAGGACGTTTAAATGTGTTTCATACCAAACCCTTTCCTGATTTTTGGGTCCTTTGTAGTGTTGAGTCTCATCAACGGGAGTTAACACTCAACGTGCTGTCACTTTGCAAATAACTTCATTATGTCTTTGACCTGTGATCCGTCCGATCTTCCCCTTCAGGTTCGCTCCTACAAATCCAGCCAGGTGAGCTCCCAGGCTGACGCCGATGAGGTGAACTGAGCTCAGAGGGGCTCCTTCCTCCTGCAGGTACACAACATTCAAAACGTTACGTCCACGGTACATTTTGTTCTTTCTTCGTTCGTCTTTTAGATGAACTCTGAAGATTCTCTGTGACAAAACCCGGCAGGGTTCAGGACTGTAGCCACCGTTGTCCCTCTGTAGGTTGTGGGTGCTTTGATTTCAGCATTTTTAGGAAATGTAACTAGTTTTCAGCAGAAATACTTTCTCTCTGCTGGCTGTAGAGAGAAGCTTCTCTTTGGGAACTGAGGAACTCAACACCAACCTGAAAAACTTTGTTAATCTGGAGCAAATTAAATATTTAATATTTCCTCATCCAGTCCAAAGTTCACTCTCCTTTTTGCTCCATTTTTGGTCTCCACCAACTCCTGAGAAAGATTCAGCTGCTAGATGTTCCACTCTCCAGTTTCTTTTGGAAATGTGCTGAAAAACCAAATTATGAGCTAAAAGGGGCTGAAGGACTCTGATGATGTTCACACTGACTCACCTGCATCGTCACGATGAAGCCGGTCAGGTTGAGAGCCGCCTCCCTCGTGTACGTCACAGCGGTGAAGTAGTTGAGGTTGGCCGCGCCCTTGTTCCAGTCCACCACGATGACGTTCATGTCCTCCTGCTCGGCCAGCAGGTGGACCAGGTGGTCTATCCAGATGGGGGGCGCTCCGGTGGGCCGGTAGCCGTGGATGACGAAGGCGGTGGGGAGAGAGAGGTTGAAGAGCGGCTGGGAGGACAGGAGGTGGTGGTTGAGCTCGCGGCCGCAGTCGAGGTTGGAGCGGGTGTAGAGCAGCAGCCGGACGTACAGGCTGGTTCCAATGAAGCAGTGGGACAGGTTGAGGTCCGTGAAGTTATCGCAGGACTCGCCCGCCCCGCTCTCTTCCTGGCCTGGAACACATTTATTTTTTGTGATAAAATTTTTATTGGGATTTAAGTTCACACCAGAAAGCCTTTGAGAGCCTCCACTGTTCGAGCCCAGTACAACGACACTTCCTCTTTTGCACCATGGTCGCATTCCAGAAGCTCAACATCTATGAAGTTGAGCAGCCACTGTCGGGATAGTATATGAGGCGGTTTCCACCTTGTTGCGATCATCTTTTTTAGCTGCAGTTAGGCCAGAAACACGCTTTGAGGATTTCTTGAGTTTCAGTTGAGAGAGATCATTTAAAATAAACATAGATGGGAACAGGGAGATAGGAACGGACAATAGCAATGACAGTTCACTCTGCACCATTTTCCAAAAACTTTCAACCCCAAATCATGTGGGAAAAGGTGCCCACAGTGCCTGTAGTACATAGTGTACAGTTCGGATTATCTTTTATTTTCATACAGTAAAGTTTACGAGGAGTCATGTATGTTCTGTGAATGAAATTCAGATGAATCTGTTGGTGGTCAGGGTTTCTGGATGACTGTTTAACTGTATCTCAGACCCCATCCCAGCTGAAGGTCAGGAATATCTGCCGCCAAGATGGATTCACTGGCAGAGTAACATAAGATTTTTACCTGGAAGACGTTTCGTGTCACGACATGGGAATGTCATAACTTTTTTAAGCAGTGGACCAAAACATATCCGTGTTTCACAGACACCTTTAGCCTGGTCTTTATCTGGATGTTTTCAGCCTCTGACCCAGTTCTCCTCACCACACATTTCGTCCTCTGCACAGATTACAAGTCCAGAAGAGTTAAAGGTTCACGCCGTGTGACTGGAAACGCTGGGATCAATTCTTTGTCTGATGAGTGTAAGCTGTGTGTTGTGTCGTAAGGATTAAGCTGCCGGTCGGGGTAACATGGATTCTCTTTAGCTTATTAAAAAGTATCCAGGTGCAGGTTGATGTTTTCTGATGTGGCAGTGACCTTTTTATTGGTTAAATATTAGACTAGATCTAAGCATCCTCCAACCTCCAGAGAGGGCGTCATCACCGACCAAAGAAGAAGAGGAAACAAAGCGGGGCGGCCTCTTTGATGAAATCAACAGAAATATTCAAGAAGATTTAGTGAAGGCTGCTTGGTTGGTCTAGTTAGTGTGTTAATCCAGGCTGACTGACCCATTTGTGACCTCAGCTCTCTGTTTATGACTGATTCAGTCACGCAGCGAGTCGCATCTGTAGATCATCTCACAGACAAGCTGCTATTCTCCTTCTGTGGTGGACGTACTGTACGATAAGCTGATCGTTAAACGTAACAGGAGAAATAAATATGACTAACTTTGATAAACAACCGTTTGAGAAAAATGCAAAACCTGGTTCTGACGGTAAAGTCACTAGGAGGTGTGATGTGTTAAGTACTGAGCTTTGCAGGTACATTGGATAGTAAAAATCAAAAAGTAGATTTTAGGGTGAAAAACCGTCAAACCGTGACAGTAAAACAGTCATATTTCAAAACCTTTAGGGTATTTATTCAGAATAAAGTATTATTTTATATTAGAGACTGTTAATTATACAGTAAAACACCGTAATGTCTTTGTCATGGTTTGGCAACAAAATCTACAGACATTTTAAAATATGGAATAAAACGTTTTACCTTGTACGTAAAATCAACAGTACTATTATCCTTTTACCGTAATATTAGAAAAGGTTACACCGTATTTATTACGGTAAAATTCTGGCAAACACAGCTGGAAGTTTTTTTGCCGTCATGTTTTATGGCAAAACCTTCATTTATACCAGACTGATAATTATACAGTAAAACACCAACAGCACTAATATCCTATTACCGTAATATCAGAAGAGGTTATACCGTATTTATTATAGTAGCAGTGAGCTAATTGCCTCCTGTCTCAAGCTCCATACTTAACGCAGAGACATAACTTGTATTTCCCAAAATGTCAAACTAATTCTTTTATATTTCATATAAAGTTTAAAAATATTAGACTAGTTGGCGTCCTGCGGCGAGGTGGGCGGGGCGTTCACTGCCCTCAATAGGATCAGGCTGCTATAAAAAAACACCTCATCCCCTCTCCACCCGCCCCACCCTGAACACAAGAGGGTGGAAATGGCCCCAGTCCAGACCCAAACATACACAATAGTAACCTATGAACGACAAGACAATGTGTGTGTGTGTGAAGCTTTTCCATTTTTAACCTGACAGTGGAGCAGATGACTTTAAATAATCTGTCCCTTCCTCCTACACTTCACTAAGCTGTTTCTGTCTGCAGTCACACACTCGCATTGTTTGTGCCCAGATTCTAACTGCGAGCTGAAGTTCTGCTCTTCTACATAATAAATAAACAGCTGTGTTTATCGTTGGTGGGTTTCTTACCTTTGCAGAGCACGAGGAGACCCAGCAGACCCAGGAGTCTGCGGGGCAGCATCCTTCCTCCAACCGCAGAGACGTGAAGGGAACGGTCGAGGTAAGGAGTCAGACAGAGAGGAGAAGGAGCTCTGAATGCAGAGTGAAGGAGCGACGGAGGGAGGGAGGGAGGGATTGTTATGAGAGGGAGGGAGGAGAGGAGGTGTCTTCACTTCCAGTAAGGATCTAGAAGGATGGAGAGGGAGGGAGTGATGAAGAGAGAGAAGGAGAGGGGGAGTTTAATTCACTCTAACAATGAATGAAATGATTAAATCAATGAGGTTGCAGCTTTACAGTTTTATCTGCTTTCGTAAACGCTCCGTACAGCACGGACAGATGCAGTCAGAGACTGAGCTGGTGATCACCGTGGAGCGTTTAGCAGCCCGAGAGCCAGAAACCTCCTTCAGGAGATGGTGGAGACCAAAAACAGAGCTGAAAGAGAGTGACAAAGTTGTTGCAGGTTTGTCAGGTTCCCTAAAAGTCAAGAATTTTAGGGAACTATTTCATCAGTGATGTCCCAGCAAGATATATAAACTCACCTAAATGTTACATTAGATGTTGCGTGAGGAACTCAAACTGCATGAAGGCATCATAGTGTTTTTAAAAGTCAGTCTGGTGTCCAAAGTTTCATATTTTTAGGCGACTAGATGTTTTTTTTCTTCTGTTTGTCTGCAACCATTGAAGGACTGGATCCAGTCCACAGTGATGGTTAGACGGCAAATTACTTTGAGTAAGTTGGTCCAAGTCGAGAGCCGCCTGTTTGATGTGATGTGATGTGATGTCATACAGGATTTGTAGTGGACCATGCATTTCCTTCTTGGAGAGCCACTTTGTATTGTGGTGAACTGCTCTTCTTTCTGTTTTTATTCTACAATACAACAACAAAAAAACAGAAAGCAGAAGTGTTAAATATATACCAACGATGGAAACCAGGTAGGTGGCCTTCAACTATACAGCTCCTCGTCACTGATTAGTAAGGCTGAAGGATGATTGTGGCCACAAAGTTGGAGCCACACCAGTGATGGTTATTAATAGCTCCACAGCGTCTGACCACACTGTACCCAGCCCGTTCTGCCCTGTACTCACTCAGCTCAACCTGAACACTTGTAATTTAACATGCACAGGCTCTGAAAACGGTTCAGAAGTGGTGAAACTAAGCCGAGGGTTTCAGAGTGAGCGCTGAAACCGCACAAACAGGAGCCCAGTTTGACTTTATTTAAAGGCACGGAGAGAGGCCGGTCTCTGCAGGAATACTGCGACAGAGGAGTTGTTTTCAAAGTCTGCTGCATTAGTCCTCAAGGTTTGTTTTAGGGGGGTCCCTGCTGATCAGGACTGATCTGTGACTGGCAGGTAGAATGTGAGCGTAAGGTCACAATGTCCTGACAAGTTAAAGAGCTTACGTTTGAGGTCACGCCCTCTCATTCAGTCACCTGCCTCGGCAAATAACGAGAGGCCTGCGTGGATCTGCTCCAAGAGATTATAAAACAGACAACAACGTGGTCGGGCTGCAGCATTTCAATTTAAGAAATGATGTTTATGCATCCGAAAAACGTTGACACGTCTAAAAACACTGAGCCAACGATTGTTTGGTAGCTTCTTTAGGAGTCAGACAGTTCCCAAATTCATATCTGGTTGCCTCATGCCTGCAGATTTCCACTGTATGTACTTTTATACTTCTTCTCAGAGGCAAATATTGTATTTTTACTGATTACTAAGTACTTTTAAGATCACACTTTGGTGAATTTTGAGTATTTTGAATGTTTGAATCACCTGAAAACAAGTTTTCCTCGAGTATTTTGAATGTTTGAATCACCTGAAAACAAGTTTTCCTCATGTATGATGATCTTATAGACCATGATGCGTTGCAGACAGTATACTTGTATTGCTTCTGAACTCTTTAACTTTTCCTGGAGATTAGACAGAACTGTGCACTAACAAGTCTTTAAAATGGTTATATTTGGTTGCTGGGTTAGAGATGGTCACACTTTTCGGGGTGATTGAGGTCAGGATAAGGATGTTGGAGCGACACATTTAACATGTCACATTAACGTTATCAGTCGGGGGGTCGGATAAATAATAATTACCTCTGTAAACGAGACAATCGGAGGCTCCTGCAGCTGCGTTAGAAAAGGTCAGGAGGAGCTGGATGTTCTATTATAAGAGTCTTCAGCTAAAGCTGCTGAGATAATCGCAGCTAAACTGCTGAACCTGAACATATTCATGTCTCTGGTAAACTGCTGTATTAGGTAATCATAAGGAGATGATCCAACATGAATCCGTTCTCTGACACCATGAGCTGTATTCATGAGTTAACCTCTGAGCAGGAAGGTTCATGTGTCATAACGTCTGAGCCCTGAAAGAACTCAAACCGGTGGACGTGTTCTGGTTCAGGGCTGCTCGGCGTGGTGGCTCTGGCTTTCACCATCTTGGCAGTCCTGACTTTGGCGACTCCCGGGCAAAGATGTGGAGCGTGGGTGGAGCTGAGAAATTAGCTACAGAGACCAAAACTATTTTGTGTACCAGGCTGTAAACATGTTTATTTCTTATTTTAACATGGGGACTTATGGAGACTGACTCTCTCAGCTACAGAGGTTATCGCATCCCCGATACCTGCAAAACTAAAGACAGTCAAACACCAAATGTAAATATCTAAAAATGGATTTTATTAACAGAGTTATTTTTACAGTTACATTTACAAATAAACACCACAAACTCTGGCACATAAGAAAACTAGTGAACCGATGTTTTCACAGGGTGTTCTTGAACGTGACTTGGGCGATATCATGGTTCTATAGTACACCGAGGTATTTAGAGATGATTGGAGATGCTGGGTACAGCATGGTATTGATAAATGAGATGATTTAGTGAGTTCTCTGGTCCGTTACTGCCTTAAAGTCACTGTAGTGAGGATCAAGCTGGGCGTGCCTCACGGTTCTGTGCTTGGACGCCTCCTCTGTACAGTCAGATCATCCTTTATTGAAAGCTTCCACTCGTACGTCGATGACATCCTGCTACATCTCATCCACTCAGCTCCTCCTTTCCCTGTCAACAGGGTGTTATTCAGTCTAATCGTGCTAGAAAGCGATAAGACTGAGCTCGAAGCTTCCGAGGTGAAACTCTGGAAGCTTGAAGATCTGCTTCATCTACCTGTAAGTCCACAACCTGGCTGTCATTCTGGACTCCACCCTCTCCGTCTTCTACCACGTCAGAACATCTCCTCCATCCAGAGTCCTGTCCGGGATACCCAGCAAGGCTCCGGTATGTACAGGATTCAGCTGCGAGGGCTCTCACTTCGCTGGCAGCACATCACCTCCAACCTCATCCACCTTCACTGGCTGCTGTGCAAGTCCACTATGTCAAACGAAATCCTCCTCCTCACCTACAAATCCTCAGCTAATCTTATCTAATGCTGTCACCCCGGCTAACACGGCGGCTGTTGATTTCTGTTTGTGTGTAACTTCTGTTCCACTTCTGAATATATCACCGCCAAACATGAGGCTACCCACATCATCATCGATACAAAACAATCTTTGTATCTGCAGTATCGATAAATATCAGGAAGCTATGAAAACATAGACACCGCTCAGTCTACCTTTTTATCTCCCTGCAGAGACATTCAGGTCCTGAGGCTGATGGGGGATGAACATGTCGAGGAGCTCTGCGGGGAGAGAGAAGACCACGATGGACGCGCTGCTCTGGACGGAGGACAACGACTGCAGGTACCTGAGGTGGTAAGCCACAGGGGAGAGTCCTGACGCCGCCTCCTTCAAAGCGTGAGACGCTTTCACCTCGCCTTCGGCCACGATCATCTCACAAAGACACAGAGAGAGAGAGGGGTCATCATCGAACACGAGATGATCGTTAAATTAGAATATTTTAACAGTGTGTATGTGCTGTGAAGGTCTAAAACCTCGCATATGAGTTGTTATTTAATAAACTGAGCTCTGCTGCTCTGCTGAGAAATCATTTCATCACGTCACGTCAGCCACGTCGCTCGTGTTTTCGTGTGATTACACATCAGCTGCGTCACGGACATCCACGCAGAGTTTGTCTGCAGGGTCAGCGGGATTAAATGAGACAGACGGCAGCAGCTCAGACACACATTTGTGTTTTGTAAGTGCTCTATATAAGAGTGCAGAGTGTGTGTGTGTGTGTGTGTGTGTGTGTGTGGCAGGTACTTTGGCTCTGGCTCTCCTGGCAGCCTCGGCCTCTGAAGCCATGCAGCGCTGCAGATTGACGGGGAGGCTCAGGTCTTTTATCTCCACCCGCTCCACCTGAACGCCCCACAGTATGGACGTGGCGTGCAGCGTCTCCTGCAAGTATCAAAACACCGGTTCACTCATTCATCCTGTACTCTAACAGGTCGTCTTCAAATTGGAGCAGTGGTTGCTGAGATCCAGCAGGGGTCGCCAAAGCTTCACAGGGTGGTGCAAGTAAACCCTCACAGTGAGGCTCTGTCGAAGCACTTCATTCACCTCTGTGAGGAAAACTAAATAAAAAGTTTAGATTGATCGCTCTCAGTCTCTGTCTCTGTCTGTCTCTTTCAGGGTTATGCCTAGTCCGGCACGGTATTGGTTGAAGATGCAGTCACATGTCCCTTTACTGAAAACCCCTATTCCTACTGTCATTACTGCTGCCATATCTCCATCACAGTTTATAGTTAGTTGATGATTTGCTGCTGCTGAGCATCTGTGTCTCTCTGTCTCTTTCACAGGTTCCACTGCTACTGTAATCATTTTATCATTCATTGTAATTCATTGTCATTTTGATTAGGGATGCACCGAAATTAAAATTCTTGGCCAAAACCGAAAACCAAAAATGAGGAAACCAAGGCTGAAAACCAAAACACAGAAAGAAATGATTATGTCAATTATTAGAACCATTGCATTCATAGCTATGACTGTGTACTAACCTCACAAAAGTCAAGGCATTGCAATTCAAAGAATAAATCAATTAGTATGAAAGTATGAAAACATTTATTTAGCACTGACATTACAACGATGCACAATATAAATTAAAATCCAAAACAAAATGTTTCTTGACCTAGAACTGACTGGTCTGCTGAAAGATTCTAAAATTAAACATGTTCTCTCATGAAGAAGATCTCGCAGGATCTCATTGAACATATCAGACAACGAAGGTGCATGCTCCACATCTGGTGCAGAGAGACGCGTCCTTTTTTCTGCGCTCTGCTCTCCGTCTCTGAGCGGGTTGTCCGCATACATCGCGGCCTGGATCATTTCTCGTGCGCGCTGCTTTATTCCCACATCCAAGTAATGATCCTCATATCGCGGATCAAGGACAGAGGGTGTCACTCCCTGTACAGATTGTAAAGCCCTAATCTTACACGATACGGGTGACACAAAGACCTGAACACAAGCTATGTCCTGCAGTAGAAAAACACACAGCTGTGCTTCTTTGGTTCTTCCAGCAGCAGTCGGTCCAGCTCGCCGTCTGTCTTTCGTACTAACACAGTAACTCACTTCGATTCTCCTCGCGATGCCCGTCCTCTGCGTCAGCACGTCTGTCAGAGTGTGTGCGCCCAGCGCGGCCCTCAGGGTCGTCTGGGTCAATGTGTGTATCGCCCGGTAGCCATCTTCAACACGGGTCACCCAGGAGGACGGGTCCACCACCCGGTAAAACACCACAGCGTCCACCTTTAACGACACCCCGTCTGCAGTCAGAACCTGAGCAGGATCAACATATTATATATGATGAGACACAACCTGACTGAGCTGATTCAGTCATGACAGAGCTGCTGCTGGCTGACCTCTTGTGGCTGGATGTTGAAGGAGACTGTCCGCAGGTCAACCGTCTGGATGACGTCGAGCCAGGGGATGAACCAGAACAGACCTGCAGAGATGGGACAGGTGAGACCGAGACAAACTAATAATATAGAAACAACGACAGACAGTGTGAATTATTGTTCATCGGGTTCTTCGTTACGCCTCTACAAACATTATACCAAACTGTTGGGAGATATTTGTATTATATGTTCTGGTTTTGCCCAATGAGAAGAAGAAGCTCTCTCTGTTTGTGTGCGCCTTGGTGTATAAGAAATGTTTTTATCTGTTGTTGTGGAGAACTTGCTGAAGTCAAAGGTCAGGAAGGAAGAAAGTGTTCAGGAGCCTCTGATGTCTTATGCTGTTTTATTTATTGACGCTTGACCAAATTAGAGACACTCTCAAAGTTCATCAGAAGTGCCTGAGTCGGTCTCACATTCTGCCCAACTCATCCTGGTGGATCGACTTTAAACCCCAAGATAACAGCACAAATACTACACGCCCAGAATTAGTCACAGAGAATGTCTTTACCCATGGAGGTGTTACTGTCAGCATGTTCTAGTCTGGAGACACAGATGTCTGTTTACGCAGATTGGACCGTCAACAACAAGCTATCTATTATGTCTATGAAGGCAGCAACAGGTCTCTGTGACCCTGGACACCACAGTGTTGAGATAGACTGGCACCTACTGTTCCCAACCAAAGCCAAACAACTAATACTGCTGAGGACCTCGTGTAACCTCAGGAGAGAAATAACAGATTTATGATTAAACCTCCTGCCTGGACAGTAATGAGACAGGTGAGTTGCAGCGTACCAGGTCCTTTGGCTCGGCCTTTAACCACACGGCCCAGTCTGAAGATGACAGCCCTCTCGTACTCATGGATCACCTGCAGGACAGTTCAAACATGTTGACATGTTGACACATACATGCTTCATTATTCAAGCTCTGCTTCAGCTCACAGCTGTACAACATGTTATTTAATCCAGGGTTCCCACACCTTTTTCATGAACAAATTCAAGCACCTTCAAGCACCAGTTTTTCCATGTTTCCAGCCCCTTTAAATAGGTAGCCTACTAGTTGTGTTTGCCATGATGGGAAGCGCAGCGGTGCCACTGTATGGCATAATAACATGGGTCTAATTAGCATTATTTCATATGGTGGTAGATTGACTGTTTTGATTTTTAACTAATTGTGAATTGGCTTGTATTTGTCAGCTTGTGAGCGGTGTATTGTGTAATAACAGTGACAAATAGACATCACACAAATTTCAAGCATTTTCAAGGAATTCAAGCACCCGTGGGAACCCTGATAATCTCATGTCTAACTCTTTGACTGACATGTGTTTATGTTTTTAAACAGCAGTGACCTTCGCACACATCCAGCCTGTGAGGGGGAAGCTGAGGAGGATGAAGACCGCGGACAGCAGCGTGAGCACGGCCCCGAGCACCTCCACCACCCCGCTGCTGCTCCTGCTGCTCCTCCTGCTTCCTCCTCCATCTGCCGACAAACAAAAAAAGAACTACAACTCAACAACAACAACTACAAAAAAACTACAAACAGCTAGCCGAGCAAGCTAACGTCCACCGACCGTTAGTGACGGTGAGTTCGTCGCAGACGGCTCCGACTCTGTTCCCGCGGTTCATCAGCCTCCTCGTGACCGCCACATTAATTATAAACTCATTTAAATAATTAGTTTTATTCCTGTTTTCGTCTTTGAGACGTGACCGCTAACGGCTAACCGGTTAGCCCGTTTAGCCGTTCCCTCCAGATTCCGCGTCACGTTGCCCAGCAACGGAGTGACGTTGCCAGGCAACCCCCGCCCCTTTTTCCTGGGGTCGATTTAACAAAATAAAAGCACGTAAACTAACGAAGGTTGTTTTTAATGTGTTAATTATTATATAATTAGGGGAAAGTTTAGACCTTTAGAATGAATGAGACGTTTATATCTACACAGGGAGAGGCTCCTCTTCCACGGGGTCCTCCATTCTCCTACGTGCTTGGAAGAGGAAGGTGAGGTGAGAGGTATTCATTTGTTAAATCCTACACACTGGACCTTTTAAAGATTGCACCATTTATATTCTATTATATATAATTTTTATAATATCTTTTTGTCTGAAATCTCTGAGTATGTCTTGCATTCTCTTTTATGTGCACATTTAATATATATATAGAGTTTATATATTTTTTCTTTTGTTCTTAATAGATGGTTACTTGTTTATATATGTTGTTTTTGTTTGTTTGTATACTGGAGTATTGTAACAGAAAAAAAGTATTTCTGATTCTGATTCTGATGACTGTGAATCTGTCGTGTGTGTGCATGTGTGTGTCTATTTTCTTCCATCTTATCACAATAAAACCTACGTTATTGTCATCTTTTTTTCTCTCCCTCGTGCTTTTTGGCTCTCTTCTTTTCTTTTCTTTTTCACACATGCTCTCTTTCACACATATTCACACACTTCCTGTGAAGTTGTGAGGCCAGCAGCTCAGTGGTTTTACATTTGTTCCTTCACTCTGTGGAACACCTCTGTTTGCTGAGCACTGACCTCTCTCTCTCTCTCTCTCTACCTCTTTTTTCTTTTGTACCAAGACGTCAGGGAACAAAGAGCCACCAACATCCTCCAGCAACATGTCTGGATTTCTACAGCACTGTTACTGAAGCTGGAGGAAGGGGAACATGCTGAGCTGCTTGTTGTTCTCAGTCATGAAACTGTGCTGAGACGTTGTAGTCTCTCCTCACCATGGCAGCAGCTCTGCCGGTGTGTTACCACGGCGCCATCAGCAGGAAACAGTGTGAGGACCTGCTGGGGAAGAAGAACAAGGATGGAGCCTACCTGATCCGAGACAGCGAGACCATCCAGGGAGCCATGTGCCTGTGTGTTTAGTGAGTACTCTGCTGTCTGTCCCTTAAAGTGTTTCACAGCTGCCATCACACTCCTAATGGTGTGTCAATCAGTGTTATAGCATAAATGTTGATATTAGTGATGTCAGTGCTCTGTTTTGTGTATTTTCAGGTTATATTTGAATAAAGAAATTCAGTTTATTCTGATTTTAAAATCAATTTATGTTTTAAAAGGTTAGTTTTAAGATGAATAGATGAAACGTATATTAAAACAGTTATGTAGATTAACAAAGAACTTTATCTTGTGCCCAGTAATAAAAAACTAATTCCAGACATGTTGAAGTTTGTCTGTCTGAGGTGATATTTTACCGCAATCACTCGTTTTTTAAATGTTGCGTGAGCAAAAAATGTTCCATACTTTGCAGGAAAGTCGTGCTCAGTGCATCTAAAATGTGCATTGTATACAGTTTAGTTAATTAGTTAGTCAGAGTGTGCTCAAACATGCATTCATCTGTGTGTGTTATTACTGCACGGATGCTTCAGTTTGTTGTAGTCTGTTGTGCAGAAGTTTATTCACCAGTGGTCACTTCAGGATCGGTCTCATGCTGAAAGGTTTATCGAAGCTTGTCGCATCATGATGCAGCTCATGACTCATCTTTACGTCCACAGCTGTGTCGGTAAATAGTCATTAATCTGCAAAGAAGGAAACATGATTAACCTCAGTGGTCTGACATATCTGATTCTGAAGAGGCTGTTGTGTCGACAGCGCTGACCTCGATCACCATAGTAATGACTAGAATGTTAAACTCTGTCATATGTGACATGCTAGAATATAAAAATAACCTCACACTGTCGAGAGATTTTCCACCGAGCTCAGTTACTTCCTCTTTTAGTCAGTTAACGTGTGGAATAACAATATTTCAATCTCTTTTTCTTCAGGCGTGAGAATTCAAATAGAGTGCTTCCTCTTTCTGTATCTAACATGTATCTTGTGTCTTGTTGCAGTAAAAAGAAGGTGGTGTATACCTACAGACTGCTGCAGGCACACAATGGACACTATACTCTCATGGTAAGACACACACACACACACACACACTTATACTGTGAGTCCACGTCGCTCCATTGCATGCATAAGTAATTTCCTAAATGTTTTATATCAAAGCTGCTTCTACGTTGTGAAATACTCTGTAATGCTTTACAGAGCTGGATATGAAAATGTGATTTTTAAACTTTCCCCACTGTCATCAATAGGCAGCTACAGCTCTGCATACAGAGATACCAAATATTCAAGCAAAAAAACACACACACACACACACACACTAGACAAAACAGTGCAGATGCATGTTAAAAACAGTAATCTCTCTATCTATCAGCTTGTCCTGTGTCCTGCATCTGCTGTTGGTTTTATAAAACAAACTTTCACCCTCAGATGTCATCCTGATTCTCTCATGGTGATCGTGTAGTGATGTGCACCTTCTCCTGTCTTTGCATACATTGTACTGTGCGTATTTGTGTTGGAATGACGATGTAAGTCTTCTTGGATTGGCTGGAAAAAGTCGTCGCCACGAAGCTGAAAACAGGCTGCTCCTCTGAGCTCATGAAGAGTTAGAGACACAGCAACGCTACAAACACACCATCATCTTATATACCATGATGCATTGCTGTACATTAACAGTATATAAGTAGTTACAATGAGCTCAACCTCGAACATCTACTGCAGTAAACATAACACATAAAACATCAGATGGTTTCCTGCACAATAGGATAATACTTATATATTTCTGCTAATGTAAAAGAAGTCTGCCTACACAAACAACTTGTAATTTTCCGGCATGTGTTGAAGTATTTATCTGTCAGAATCAAACTTCCTCTCCTCTATTAGACAGACACCACAGATCTGTTTGTCTTTAAAGGAACATTAGTGGAAACTGTGTAGTTATCAGGCTCTCGTCACAGGAAACTCCTCTGATGTCAGCTCAGACACAAACAGCTCCACTCTGCTTTGTGCCACACTGATGGGGTGCTAGACGCCGTTATGGAGAACACATTGTTTCCACTTACAAAGCATGAAATGTCAGTATGTCAGTATCAAATATGTATAAATGGAACGCCTACAGATCTGTGACTTGCCGCCCACGTCACATGTTTTTTTTTTTGGGGTGCAGTAAAAACAAAATGTCAATTCAAACTCATCATCAGGCCACGGGAGTTTTAGAGTTTTAGACAGTCATTTCATCATTTTGTGCTGATTTCAACCTCAAAGACTTGTTTTATTGTCTTCCACGTTGTTTCTACTCCATCATCTGTTACTGCTTCAGATGTCTCGGTGTGTTTTCCCTTGTTGAAGTTTTAATTCTTCTTACACCTTGTTGTTAGATTTAGAATAGAAAATATTCACCGATTCATGGATTGAGCTGTTTTGGTATTTAATCGTGTGAGCTTGAGCTTTTTTCTCTCTTTCATATGAGAACAGCTTTTGGGCTGTTGGAAAATGTCAACAACAAACACTGCATCGGAGAAATCAAATGAGTAATGAGTTTTCCCTCCCTTGTTATTTACTGCGTGTTGTTGTTATACCCTCAGACGGCGGGAGGCTTGGAGGAGGTATTTTTTAAGAATCTGGATGACCTGATTCTTCATTATAAAAGGAGGAACCAGGGCCTGGCCATGCACCTGCGCCACTCCGTCAAAAGAAAGACGGCCTTGTTGATCCAGCCCCAGAAACCCCCCGAAGAACCCCAGAGGTCACCGACGCCGATGTCGGCACCATCAGCTCCAGAAGAACACGAAGAACACGACTATGAGAGTACGTTATGCGGTTCATCTTCCTGTCGTCTTCTCACAGCATCTTCTCTGATTGGCGGCGAACTGTATTTGACCCTTTTCTCCATTTTTCTTCTAGATGCTCCGGATTTATCTGAATACGTCGAGGTCTTGCCTCCCTGAACGACTCGAGGAGAGCAGCAAAGACAAAGTCTGAACTATGAGCACTTAAAAAAGGACTTCACAAACTGAGTCACATTCAGAACAATCAACGAGGAACTTGGACTAACGGACAGATGCTGAAGAAGGCTATATCAAGCTATATTTGAGACGTCCATCTCCCTTTGATCTTTTCCAGTTTGAACTGTGAAGACCAATCTGAAGGACGATCCAGAGTCAACTATGGGATGGATTGGTTCAGCCATTTATGGTCCCCAGAGGATGACTTGTAATCACTTTGCTGTTACTCTGTGTTTAGTAATATGTGCATCAGAATCAGCATGTTGGCAGCATAGGTGGAAAAGCTCAAAGCACCACCGTGCCTGCAGTCGGTGCAGCCTCACTGAGCTGATAGCATGGCTGCAGACCCTTGGCCTTGTGGTAGCGATGTCTGGTCTGTTATTTTCTTGTCTTTCCGCTGCTGCTTTGTGGTTACGCATGTAGAGTATAGTATAGGAGTTATTTCTGTTCAGCACAGCAGTACCAACAATGTGATAACGTGGAAACCGTGTAGACTTATCCAAAGTTCTATGCATGTGGAATGTCTTGACCTATTAACTACTCATATAACAAAAGATCCTCCAAGTGAAGCACAGTTTCAGTATTTCTCAGCCCCGGGCTTGTTGTTTACCACGTGCGGAACAAACTGCTTTAACCACCTGCAGCTTCTGGCTGAGTCACAAACAAAGTTTAATTTGCTTGAACTATTTTCAGTGACGGATGAAACCACTGCCACAGAGGAAGACAGATGAAGCTTTGATACTGGTTTTAGTCTTTTAATTGGACTAAGACTATCACTAGCATTATGCATTTAATACATAAACTGTTTTTAAATGCTCTGTCCGACCACACTGAACTAAAAATATACAGATTTATCTGGTTTCTGAAGGTCTAAATGTGTCAGCTTCTTGCTTAAAGATTAGATCAGATTCAACTTTATTGTCATTGCACAAAGTAACTAGTACTTAGACGAATGAATGCAGTTTCGCAGCATTAGCACAAGTGACTTTGATGGTGTGATAAATATGCAGTTTAGTGATAAAATGAGACGAGCTAAGATCAAATTTGAACTTTGTTATTCTGATAAATGAGACTAAATCTGTTTCATGCTTGTTCACGTGTGCCGTCCTCTTTTCAGTCCTCCTTTCCTGTAAATGTACATTTCAAAGAAACAAGGCGATGGTCAGACAGAAAACAAAACCAAACGTGCCGGTTGCTGTGCTGGTGTGAACTGAAGACGATGACTTGAGTTCTCATGTTTCTTTTTCTTCATGGTGACTGTGCATTCACAGACTGGCAGCTATCATTTGTGGTCGGCCTGCACTCAAAGCTGCCATTACTTTTTTTTGGTTTAGTTTGTTTTACCACTGATAAGAAGTTTCACTGTAGTTGATGCTTTTACTTTTACTTTATACAGTCAGTTATACTTTTTTTTTACATGCATGTTCGTTCCTGCTGCCATCGAATGGGGGAAATATTTGATATTAATAGAACTTTTTTTTGCGTTTAAGGAGGCAAACAACTCTTTCCCCACCTTCTGTAAATATAAATCTGAAAAGTTTTCACTGTGACTGTTGAGTGTAAGATTAAAAATCATTTGCATATGCATGAAACCGGAGATGTTTTTTTTAGTTCATGCAGATAAATATGTTACCGAACCACTTTTATGCGCACATACAAAAAAAATCACACTTCCTGTATGTCCTCACAGCTCACCACTACAAGCTGCTCACAAGCCACTTTATGACCTTTCTTAAGCTTACATCCATCACTTTAGAGCAGGTAGGACTCTGTATTTGCATGCTCATTTTTGCTTTTTTCCTATATGTATTAGATGTTGCACATCATGTCTCTGATGTCTTTAATATTTGTACAATTTCTGACAAACAAATGCAAAAAGAAACAACAAAGAAACATGAAAATATGAAGCGGGGGGGAAAAAACAGTGGTGGGTTTTCAGACTATGGTCTAACCACAGTTTCCACACAGAGGCAGCTATACACACACACACCCTCACACACACACACACACACATACATACATACATACATGCACGAAACCAAAGCTGGCAGCAGATGCTGATTTGATCAAATAGTTGACTGTGTGAATACTATGACTGACATCAAAGTCTTCATCTGTTGATATCTGAGAACTGTCTTCGATAACCTCCTCACTCTGACCAGGAATCGGCAGCCTCGTGTATCACTGACAGATATATCAACATGGAGATATATTTAAGCTAATAAGTCAGATGAGGTTGGGGGTTGGTGGTTAAAATGCATGCGAAGTGATAGAGCAGACCATTGTTGTCTGCTGTAACGCTTCCTGTCCACGCCTTATAATGGCAAAACAGCAAATAAAAGGAACATGAGAATTCAAATACATACTTTAGCATGCCTCCGTCACATAGTTTGCCCTCCAGAATAAACTCACAAGCACTCAGTAAATATATCTTGGTCACTTTGATTAGATAGATAGACCAGTTGCACACTCAAGTATCTATAGTCCTCCACCACCTCCACCTTCTCACCAGGATGGAAAGTCTTCTCAGGTTATATAACCACATTTGTGCTGAATCCTTTATGTTTAAAAAATTAGCAGTATATTGTTTGTTTTTTTACTTTCAAATATTTATATCGGTATTATAAATGTAGTATTGATTGGGCTTTAGTTCATCAAATAAATAAATTAAGGTTTCATTCCATTTATGGCAGCCGAGACTTTCCAGTGAGGAGCCAACATAGCACCACAGCAGCAGCCTGACTCTGTCTGACCTGAATGGAATGGAACCTAATTAGGATTAATGGTAACAGCTGTGTTTACCTGGTGTTTACCCACATATTTGGTGTCAGAATGGTTGCTGCTATGATGTGTCAGTCGAGCCGGCGTCCACAAGCATTTTTTTGGTGTGCTACGAGTGCTCCATGCATGCATAGGAGCACTCATAGGTTCACAGACCGGTGTCTGTAAATGCAATGGAAACAATAGGCTACAGCAATTTATTGATATTAGTCACTGTTGTGCCGGTTGCTGTTGATTATCTGTATTTATATATATATTTCCATTCCAACTACTTACCATGTGCAATATTATTTATATCATGGCCACTTTACCTGTAGTACTCGTTTTGCACATCTGTACACTTGTCCGTTGTTTGCCCACTTGTTTTTTGTTTATGTATAGTCTGAAGGACCCTTCTGTCTGTGCGTTGTGTTTGCCCTTTTTATTTTACTTTAGTGTATATTACACATTTTTTTGCTGCTGTTACAAATGAATTTCCCCGTTGTGGGATAAATAAAGTATGTTCTAATCTACTTTTAAATACTTCAGTACAAAGGATGTTTTGAACAATTTAAGTGATATATGTGTACACATACAAATCATAAGTCAAAACAGTGCTAAAATCTAGCTGAATTATATAAGGTATAAGTGGTAAAATTAAGAGCCATTTGGGAGTCATTTGGTGAGCTGAGTCAAATGATCTGACTCACTAAAAAGAACCGTACTTCCCATCACTAGTCTATTGATTTCACTCAGTTGGGAACCTTCTTACATAAAAATAGAGCACTAGACCAGAGCCCTGCGATTCACAGCTTAATGTTTGAATAATTTTCTGCTCCTGTGCATGCTAAATCCAGGGTTGGATCATGAACTGTAATGTTGTAATGTAAAGTCAAAAACAGTAAATCTGGCTGAATTATAAAAGGTATAAGTGGTAAAATTAAGAGCCGTTTGGGAGCCGAAAGAGGCGGCTCTTCTTGGTGAGTCAAACGATCCGACTCCCTAAAAAGAACCGAACTTCCCATCACTAGAGGTGTCAAATGATCCGACTCCCTAAAAAGAACCTACTTCCCATCACTAGAGGTGAGTCAAATGATCCGTCTCCCTAAAAAGAACCGAACTTCCCATCACTAGAGGTGAGTCAAACGATCCGACTCCCTAAAAAGTCGGATCACTAGAGGTGAGTCAAACGATCCGACTCCCTAAAAAGAACCGACCTTCCCATCACTAGAGGTGAGTCAAATCATCTGACTCCCTAAAAAGAACCGAACTTCCCATCACTCGAGATGAGTCAAATGATCTGACTCCCTAAAAAGAACCGAACTTCCCATCACTAGAGCTGAGTCAAATGATCTGACTCCCTAAAAAGAACCGTACTTCCCATAACTGCTGCTTCTGGCTCCGCCCCCCTCTCGCGTGGTCTTGCCCATGACACGTAAGAAAGGGGAGTTTGCTGAATTTATATTTAAAAAACATATATTAAACTTTTATATGTTGTTTGATTCCAAGTTAATAATAAAATAACGTAGTGATAGAACATATTCATTTATATTGCACACAAATCTCGGTGTGGATTTAAACTTCTAACCCCCCTTCCCCCTTTCTTTCTCCTGCAATGGTACGCTCCGATTTAAACCTCGGAGCGGGAAGCCGCCGCCGTCGTGTCGCCGCCGTGTTGTTGTTGTTTTCGGTGTTTCTTGGAGAATAACGGCACCACCGCGCAGGTAGTCTGCCACAAACAAACACAACAACACCGCACGTTAACCGGTTAAAATAATCCAGCAGCGGTCACGAATATTAATCCACGTTTGAGTACTTTAATTCTCCGTCTTGTGGCAGCAGCTCAGAGCTTCAAGATGGACGCCCGTCGCTGTGTTGCCGTTACAACCTTAAAATAATAAAAATAATAAAAGTTTTGTCCCGACAGGATGGACATGACGACGTGTCTGAAGTCTCTGCTGCTGGCTATCCAGGAGTACCGAGGCGGACGGACGGCCCAGAGCGCAGCGCAGCTCCTGAAACAAGTGAAGGTGAGCGGGGCGGTCTGCCTCACTGCTCCCCCCCGAAGACAGGGCACCAGGCCGGGGTGGAACACCTGCAGCAGGCCGGTGAACCAGATGTCAAACCATGGAGGTCTTACTGCAGTGAACTGTGTGACATTATAAGACAATATACACCCGAAAATGTTTTGACAGCACAACATGCATGTGAGGGCTGCAGCTGACAGCTATTTTCCATCAAATCAGATTTTATTTGTATTAGATTAGATTAGATTAGATTTACTTTATTTATCCCTCCACGGGGAAATTTACTTGTTACAGCAGCAGAAGAAAGTGTAGCACACACTACAGAATTAGAAACAAGTAGAAAAGGCATAAAAAAAAACACAATAAACAGACAGAAATGTCTATAAACTACAATAAACACGAAAAACAGACAAGTACTAAGGATAAAAGTGGCATGATATAAAAAGAATATTGTAATGTAAAGTGACCATAAGAAATATTGTGCATATAAATAAATATAGTGTAAGAAATATTGCAAAGATTGAGTGAATCAGATGTTAAACCATGGAGGCAATAAACTGGCATCAACATGCATGTGAGGGCTGCAGCTGACGTACACGAAATCAGAATATTTCAAATCTGAGAAGCTGAAATCAGAATTGGGGCATTTAAAAAAAAAAAAAAAGTTTTTGATCAATTTTGTTGTGGAGAACTTGCCGAAGTCAAAGGTCAAAGGTCAGGAGTTCAGAAAGTGTTCAGCAGCCTCTGATGTCTTATGCTGTCTTATTTATTGACGCTTGGCCAAGTAGAATTAGAGACACTCTCAAAGTTCATCAGAAGTGCCTGAGTCGGTCTCACATTCTGCCCAACTCATCCTGGTGGATCGACTTTAAACCCCAAGATAACAGCACAAATACTACACGCCCAGAATGAGTCACAGAGAATGTCTTTACCCATGGAGGTGTTATTGTCAGCATATTCTAGTCTGGAGACACAGATGTCTGTTTACGCAGATTGGACCGTCAACAACAAGCTATCTATTATGTCTATGAAGGCAGCAACAGGTCTCTGTGACCCTGGACACCACAGTGTTGAGATAGACTGGCACCTACTGTTCCCAACCAAAGACAAACAACTAATACTGCTGAGGACCTCAAGGCCCACACGGGACCTCAAGGCCCACACGGGACCTCGTGTAACCTAAGGAGAGGAAACTCCTCCATCACGAGACAAACTCCTGAAGGGGGGTGTTGGATTTTTGTATGTTTAGGTTGAACGCTGGGTTGTAATGTGTGTCCCATGTTGTGTTTGCAGGAGGTTTCGGGCCTGAAATGTGACCAGCTGCTGTCCTCGGGCCAGGTTCTGCCCAGTGAGTGTGTGAGCGGGTTGGTGGAGCTGGTTGGAAATCCAAACACCAGCCCAAATGTGACGAGCTCCATCATCTCCCTGCTGGCACAACTAGGTACATACATGTGTTTGTTCATACGTGACCCCTGCTCTGCTGCTAGGTTTAAGATGGCGCATCAAATCTTTTCTTTGAGGGTGTTTTAACGTGCTTTACCTCCATCTGCCTCTCCTCTCTCAGCCTGTGGTGATGATAGTCGGGAGATTCTTCACAGCAGCTACAACCTCACCAGCATCCTGGCCTCCGTCATCCACTACCACAGGGCCACGCCAGAGGAACCTCTGGTACTGCAGGTAAGGTCCGACGTTTCCGTTCGTGGGTCTGCACGTGGCTGCCTTCTATAATATGTATTGCTTTGCTATATTATTAACCATGCTGCTAAAAACCTGGGCGTCGTACTTGATGATCGTCTTTCTCTCTCTGAGCACATTTCCTCCGTAGCGAGGTCATCTCGCTATGCATTGTACAATATTAGAAAAATCAGACCGTACCTGACCCAATATGCCGCTCAGCTCCTGATTCAGGCTACAGTCAGCTCCCGCCTCGATTACTGCAACTCGCTCTTGGCTGGCCTACCTGCTTGCACGATCAAACCTTTGCAAATGGTCCAGAATGCCGCAGCGCGACTGGTTTTCAATCAACCTAAAAGGTCACATGTCACCCCACTCTTCAGCGACCTGCACTGGCTGCCTGTAGCTGCCAGAATTAAACACAAAGCTCTGACGCTAGCCTACAAAACCACCTCAGGATCTGCCCCTGCCTATCTCAGCGTCTTACTAAAGGCTCACGTCCCGACCAGGGCGCTACGCTCCGCTCATACAAACCGTCTAGTTGTACCCTCGCCTCTCGCAAAGCGAGGTCACTCTAAACTCTTCTCTGTGGTCGTCCCCAAATGGTGGAATGACCAACGGCTACTAGAACAGCAACATCCCTTTCTACCTTTAAAAACTTGTAAAAACCTTTCTGTTTCCAGAATGCTTCCCTGCCTAACAACACTAACAACACTAACAACTACTCTGTGTCCTTTACACCTTTCTCAGCTTATGTCCTCCTCTGTAAGTCGCTTTGGATAAAAGCGTCTGCTAAATGCAATGTAATGTAATTTTATGTTTATGGTGTGGTCCATTCATGCATATCTATGTTTTCATTAGTGTAAAATCACTTCTAAATAACATTTCTCACACATCTCGTGGTCGCCATAGTTTGTCCTTCACACCAGGAAGGAGAGGGTGAACTGAGAGAGTCGAATAGACAAAAAAAAAAAAAAAGACATCCTGACGTGAATCTGTGGTGAAAATAAACAGTGGTAACGTACGTGACGATCTGCAGGGACGCCGGACATCCATCGCGGTTTTGTAGATTGATCTGTATTCACACCATCAGCAGACCGGAAACTTGAACACCTCTGCATGACGAGACGAGTGTGCATAACTCTGATCTGCGTGTCGCTGATCACGCTGATAAACCACAGAACTTGAGTAACATGTCTGTCTGTATTCACACGCTCTCTCACAAGCTTTTGTGATTGTGGGACGGTATTACATCCTTTCCTTTCCTAAAGGACGGTCTAATGTGTCCTCTGCTAAAGGAGACAAGACAGGAAGCACCTTTCTTTGACGTTTAGAGAACTCGACTTCTTATCGCGGCTGCCACGTCATTTCGCTCCGCTAGGAACCTTCTTACGTAAAAATAGAGCGTTGCGATTCACAACTCCACAGCTCGATGTTTGAATAATCTTCTGAGCCGTGCATGGATCATGATCTCGTATGTTTTTTTCACTCAGTGTTTGCAGGTGCTGCAGAAACTGACGTACAACACTCGCATCTTCCAGTCCACAAACTACATCCACGAGCTCATCGCTTTTCTCGTGACCAACATGTAAGAACCACATCTGACCGTGACGTAACGAAGCTCGGTGACCGCCGTGTATCTAACCGCGTCACCTCGTGTGTTTGCCCAACAGCCAGTCTAACAATGACGACGTCATCATGCTGTGCCTCGGCCTCATGGCCAACCTGTGTCGTGACAACCACTCAGTGCAGAGCCACATCAAGACTATGGTGAGTAAGTTATATAAGCTTCGACACAGCATCTGAACTGTAAGATGATCTGCTAGAAGAACTTCATCCATGCAGACTGCTCTCTTAGAGTCTGGTGTGTGATATTTGTGTCTTCCTGTAGGACAACGTGAAGTCATTCTACAGAACTCTGATCGACCTCCTGGCTCACAACAGTCTGACCGTGGTGGTGTTCACGTTGTCCATACTGGCCAGCCTCATCATGAATGAGAAGGTTGGAGAGAAGGTGGGTAGGAAACATCCTGCATTTCAGAAATTCAACTATTTGTCGTTATATTTTGAAATGGCCCACACTATCTACACTTTCATCTTTGTGCTTTTAAACCAACCACGCGTCTATATATGACTCACTAATGCTACTATTATGTTTCCATTTTAATACATCTTTAGTTTCCTGATGAGTGGCGAGAGCACAAACAACAGTGCAACAACTTGTTCCTCCACAAAACGTCACTGGAGGTTACTGCGTGCGTGATATCTCAGAAACGCCTCGAGACGTTTCTCTGAATTCTTGTACCTTCTGAAAGATGAACTGATAATAATTTGTCTGTCATTTAACGACACCAAGAATTCACAAAACGTAGAATAAATGTTACCTGAAACGTAACGACTTCTCTGACGCCGTAATTTGGAAACAATGTTGGGTGACGCCAATCTTAACAGGCGGTACTGTGCCGCTGTTTCCATCGTGACCTTCACGAGCTTCCTGTATTTTAAGAGTGTAAGGAAAACTTTGTAAAGAAAATCTTAAACATTTTTAAAGTTTAGATTATTTGAAACTTTTTTTTTTTAAAGAAATGATAAGAAACTGAAGCATGACGGGTAAAAGGTGGAGTATTTTTTAATAAACTGACACTGCTCAAAAAATAATAATGCATCAAAATCAACGTTGTCGTCAATTAAAAATCCAGTTTGCACTTAGTATGTAGAAAATATTTCATATTTTGTGTTCTTATAATTTAAAATATGTGAGTTCATATTCCTAAAATGGTATTAAAGGGTTAAAATTATTTAAGAAATACGTGTAAATCTGATAGTTATGATGAAACAAGAAGAAAAAACACGTAATACAGACAGCTGTGAAAAATATGCAAACTCGTCTGACACAAACTTCCTTCCTTATTGCGTTCACTGTGATTTTATGGATGTTTCATATTAACAAATAACAGAACATTTGATAAACCCCTTAAAGAAAAAGCTCGGGACCCGCTGGTGTGTCTGCCGAGCTGCTGCTCAACATGTGTGTGAAGCATATTTTGTGAACACGTACAAAGTGTTTGTTTTGTTTTGTTTGTGTGAACTCACACACTCAGAGACGGGCAGCAAAGTCAGATCATGTCCACCCTCTGCTGCTGCTCCGGTCGTCCACCACAAACTCATAGTTTGTTCGGTCGGTGGAGACACACAACCACAAGGCCCCTGTGAAAACAAACCAGCCAGTCGCAGACCGGTCAGTGTCACTCATCTCATCTCCTGTGTGTGTGTTTGTGCGTTTGTCCCTCAGCTCTTCGATGCGAAGAACATCTACCAGACGTTCCAGCTCGTGTTCAACATCATCGTTAACGGCGACGGCACTCTGACGAAAAAATACTCCGTTGATCTCCTGGTCGACCTCCTGAAGCATCCCAAGATTGCAGACTGCCTCACCAGGTACACACACACACACACACACACACACACACACACCAACATGTTTCTCACAGAGCGTTCGACCGCAGACTTTGCTTCCTTTTTTCTGTTTCGAGGTATCGACACTTCTCAGCGTGTGTGGCTCAAGTTTTGCGACTGCTGCACTTTAAGGACCCGGACTCTGCAGCAAAGGTGATCACGCCGTGTGTCTTCACATCACTTTCCAAATGCAGAAATATGCACTGAAACACTTAATGTGACGCTCTGCAGCCGCCCGCGCTAACCACTGAACTCTCTGAGGTTAGAGAGACCAAGTTAAAGTACATTTTGTCTTTATTAGAAGGAAGTAAAGGGAGGGAGTGACAAATGTCTGCAGCCGGACTCAAACCAACCATGTTTCAGTCGAGCTACTTGACCACAGATGCAAGAAACTGCTGATAGTAAAGGCTGTGAGCTCGATGTTTCTCTGACATGTGTCTTGCGTTGCATTCAGGTGTTGGAGCTCCTCCTGGCCATGTGCAGCGTCTCAGGGCTGCGTTCGCAGCTCTGCGCGGTGGTGTTCAGACCGGCGGCACCCAAACTCAGAGCTGCAGACCGCAAGCAAGGGACGGGACTGGATGCTGAACACAAAGCTGAGCCCGGGCTCGCACTGGCGCAGTGGCTGAGCTCGCCTGTGGAGGGCGCCGAGTCCTGCTCGCTCCAGGTCCTGCAGCTGTTGAACGAGCTGCTCCAGGTACGTCAGACACCGAGCAGCAGCTTTGTGTAGTGGTTTGACCAATGAGCAGGCGCACAGGTCAGTCCTGCAGTTTGTTTTGAGTCAGTTTTTATTGTTTGAATGTTTTAAACATGTTGTATTTGATGTGATAGTGACCAGGATCAGAGCTGACGATGACAACAACACTTCATCTTGAGGGATGCAGTGTTTATTTAATAACAGACGCATATTTCTGAAGTGGTCTGAACACAAGCAGCCGTACAAAAACTTTGAATATTCTGAATTTAATCAGTAAATATCTGATCAGAAATGAAGTAGTTAGCTCGTTCTGTTCTAGTTTACACTTTGACACTTGGCTCCTTGAATCCTTGAAGTAAACAGACGGTTCTGCCCAGACGTTTGATGTTTTCAGGACTCTGCTTCTCTCTTCTGGTTCACTGCTTTAACTTTTGTACATTTGCAACAATAAACGAGTCTAACATGACTTTCTGTATTTCTATAACTTCCTTTCACTCTGTAAACTTCTTGCATGCAGGTATTTAAAGGTTGTGATTCATGTTCCTGTCTGTGCAGGAGGCGTTGGCAGCAGACAGCGTGTCTGACTGTGTGCTGAGCTTCGTAGACATGTTGCTTCCCGTCTTGTTGGGGCTGCTGAAGGGTCTCGATCCCTCGCAGGGCGACGCTCACCAAAGAAAACACTGCCATCGCATCACGCGCGTCACCAGTCTGCTGCTCGATATCCTTTAACCTGCTCCACCGCCGCCTCCGTCTGCCGTTTGTGTGTTTCCCTTCGTTTGTTTTCGAAGCCTTGACTCGTCCACTCCTGTGTTCGGAGGACTCCACCAGATCTTTAGTGTCCCGTCAGGTGAGCGCTCAGCTCTGCCTGTCGCAGGTCGAATCCCTCCTCTCCTGTTGTCACAGCAACAGCCCCCTCACCTGCCTCCCTCCCGGCTCTGACAACGATCTCAGGTGAGTCCTGGTGTCTGTTTATCTACGGCTGTGCTGTCATTGAAACCGTCAGGAACGTTCCTAATGACGTGTGTGTTCTGTGTTTTAGTCAGGTGTATGCAGAAGCTCTGCTGAAGGTGCTGGAGCTGATGAGCAAACTGCGACAACAGGTGAAGAACATGGAGACCAGCTTCTACAGGATGTTACAGGTAGACACACACACAAACAC
This sequence comes from Larimichthys crocea, assembly GCF_000972845.2. Taxonomy (NCBI): domain Eukaryota; kingdom Metazoa; phylum Chordata; class Actinopteri; family Sciaenidae; genus Larimichthys; species Larimichthys crocea. The sequence continues at coordinate 523,510 of NC_040033.1, forward strand.
ACACACACACACACACACTCTCCTTCCTGTTCTGTGGTTTTCTAAATCTCTGTCTTTCTCTTTCAAGGACCAGAGGATCGTGACTCCCCTCTCTCTCGCCCTGACGTCCCACCACAGAGAGCGCGTGCAGACCGGCCTCTCGCTGTTGTTTGAAGCCACGCCGCTCCCAGACTTCCCCTCCCTGGTGTGAGTCACTCAGTGTATTTACAGAGTGCAGCCGTGAACAAATCAGATTCATCGCCATGCGAACACGTGCGAGGGTTAAAAGCAGGGACAACAAAGGAGTAAATATTGAGTGGATATTGTAATAGATTACTTGGTACAGTAGATACGTGTGTGTGTGTATACAGTGTGAAGGAGCTTTTACTCTTCATATCTCTGCGCCTCATTTTTGTCCTTAAACTGTAAATACAAAAGTCTATTTGGTTTCTAATACAACCAGACATTTATTGTATAGACTTCACAAAAACATCAGAGTCTCTTTGTGAAACGCTGCACTGACCCAAAGAACCTTTAATACCTCCTGGCTGATTGATTAATTATGTGAATGTGCCTTGTGATATTAACCGAGTCATATTTCTGTCGTCAGTCTGGGAGAAAGCATCGCCGCCAACAACTCGTATCGCCGGAGGGAGGCCGAGCTGTCCGTCAAACGGGTCGCAGTGCAGGACGTCCCGTCTTCCAGCGTGCTGGACACTTCGAGCAGGAGCGTCCACAGTCTGACCGACAAGATGCAGAGCGGGTTAGAGGTGTGTGTGTGTGTGTGTGTGTGTGTGTGTGTGTGTGTGTGTGTGATCAATTTTGTTTTAAAACATTTAAAAAATGTAAAATTATTCATTGAAGGAGTCGATTAAAGAAAATTTTGAAGCTCTTAACTTTTATTTTGAAATTTCCAGCAAATCAGAATAAGTTTAGGTTTTTTTCTAGACGTCTTTAGATCCGTCGTGATCTGAATAATTCTCAGGGAGCGTGGTGGTTTTGTGGTTTTGCGGTTTCATCTTATTTTACCTGCACAGGCTCGAATATTTTCCGTTGACCGTCTCGTATAGTTTCATCTTTTAATGTGGTTACATAACGGACACTCCGCTTTAAGTCTAGTGGTTCCAGTTTGAAGGTCTAAACTAGATCTATAAGTCCAGAGAAATAGATATTAGATATAAATATTGAATATTGTTAAACAAATCATATAAATATTGTTTGAAACATGTTCTCCTTCTTCTCCTCTCGTCGTTCGTAGCTGCAGGAACAGGTGAAGGACTCTCACGTGTCCGACATCATCGAAGTTTATGAACAGAAGCTGTTGGCGTTTGCGGTGAGTACGTCCGTCAGCTCGTTATCAGTCTGAAGATTAATTAATCCCGTGCGATATTATCACCTCATAAACAAAGCAGATTAATTCTAGTTACTTTCAGTACTTCGCTGTTAATTTTATGCTGCTTCGTTCTTCTCCTCGTACATCTCAGAGGAAGTGTTGCACTTTTTACTGCACTACGTTTATTAATAACCTGCAGTTTGCTACAAAATAAAGCATGTGGAGTAAATTAGATTTAGGTTTATTGCCAAGTAGGTTTTCACACATAAGGAATTTGTCTCTGTGTTTTTGGTACATGACAAACATTAAGTGAAACATCATAAATATTTATACAACATGTTTTTAAGATGAAACGAGCTGTTACAGTTTGTGCAAAGTCTAGACAAGGCGAACTCCAACATCTTCTTCATCATACTCACATATTTTTCTTTGAGTTAAAGCAGAGAAAGTTTGAAATGAGTCTTTTGGATCTGTGTGTGTCTCGTGTCAGTCTAAGGAGAGTCGACTGCAGGACTTGTTGGAGGCGAAGGCTCTGGCTCTGTCGCAGGCCGACCGCCTCATCGCTCAGTATCGCTTCCAACGAGCTCAAACCGAGTCGGAGGTAACACTCACACACACGAGCGACAACAGAGACGGTGTGATCATAATATTTTGTGATTTATTGACTGATGTCGTTTTCTGACGCCTCTTGTTGTTCGCGTGCAGCTCTGTAAGCTCGGCTCTCTGCTGAAGGACGCGGAGCGCAACCGCGAGGACCTGCAGGGCCAGCTGAGAAACCAGGTCCTGGAGGTGGAGTGCTCCAAGGCCGACATCGAGGAGCTCCTGCAGCACAACACCAGGCTGCAGCACGACTCGGAGGAACACCAAGTGCTTAAAGGAGCCTACAACGCCTTGCTCAGCAGGTCAGAGGCAGACACAAGAAACACAACACAGACTTTTTTATTCCAGATGTTCAACCGGTCGATCTGTGCAGGTTCAACGAGAGCGAGCGGCTTCTGAAGGAGCTGCAGGCGGCTCACATCTCGCTCACCAAGCAGGCCGACGGCCTGAAGAAGAACCACGACGCTCTGCAGCTGAAGCACGAAAAGTAATGGAGTACTTTTATTTCTTTTCTTTACCGCCTTAAGAACGTCAGTCAGTGAAATGTGTCGGCCTCTTTTTCAGGATGGTGTCGGTGTTGGAGGAGAGAGAGGAGGAGATCAGATCCCTCAGTTCAGATCTACAGCAGAAGAACGGCGACATTGCAGGTCGGTCCGACGGCGGAAGAATGGAAGAATCCCGAGTTCTTCGGTTTCCAGGTTTCAGCCTCGATCAGCTTTAATAAATGTTTTGTCGCCGTCAGGTCTGCGCGCTGAACTCCGGGCGGAGGAGGAGAAGGTGAAGGAAAAGGATCAAGAGAGGAGAGAGCTGGAGGACACGGTGGACGTTTTGAGGAAGGAGCTTAACAAGACGGAGCAGGCCAGGAAGGACGCCAGCATCAAGGTAATGGAGAGCGGAGACGGCCACAAGTCCTGGACGTGTCTCAGTTCTTTTTGTTTGATGTCTCTCCTGTTTCTCAGGCGTCTTCTCTGGAGCTGCAGAAGAGTCAGCTGGAGACGAAGCTGAAGCAGAAAGAAGACGAGCTGAACAAACACTCGGCGATGATCTCCATGATCCACAGCCTGAGCAGCGGCAAGATGAAGAGCGACGTCAACCTGTCGCTCTAACGCACCATGAAAAATGATTTTTCAACTCACTGACTCTCATCGACTAAACTTGTATTTTTAACGTCATGATGAAATCTGTTTGTTTTTGTTTTTATTGTTGTTGGTAAATAAATTATAAGTCCAGATAAAATGTGTTTGTACAGCCTGAGTGTTTGTAGGTTACATACTAATTTAAGACACATGTGTGATTATCATGTCAACTACTCTAAAACATCAGAATTTTGATAAGAAACGTCAGATTTAATTTTGTTTGATCTGAATGATTTCACACGTACCTGCTGTGATGTTTAAGCCCAGTTTAAACTACAGAACAACACAAAGTTGGTAAGTAATGACTTAAGAAATATTTCTCCCTCACTTCCTCGTCCAGGACAGAGCCGAACAGTTTATTGGTTTATTTATTTAGGGTGTTTGGTATCCTGGACTCAGTGTTTTACACATTCAGGGGATTAACGAGTTTAATAAAAGAACACTTTGTTAAACAGGACTGATTTAATATTTCTAGGTAAGGCAGTTTGATCCTGAGTTAAAGTCCTAACTTTAAACTTCCTAATGTGTTTTATTTTTTCCAAAATAACAAATAACTTGAAGGACCCGTGTGTTATATTTAGAGGGAAATATTAGCTTATTGATTTATTATGTTTCCCTTAGTGTATAATTACCAAAGGACCCAAAAATCCTGTTTTCGTGAGCTGAGAATAAACCATTTATCTGCAGAGGTGAGCGGGTCCTTCATGCTGAGCTTTCCCAGTAAGATTTAGGCAACAGAGTAGAAATAAATTCTTTGTGAAACCAGTCAATGTTTGAAGAAAGTTATTTTTTGAAGATTCTTCTTTATTAGACAACAGCAGTGAAGAGGCAGACAGGAGCAAAGGGCTGGAATCAAACCAGATTCTGACCGTGGACCTGTAAACCTCCACTTCTTCTTCCCGGTGGTCCAAAACTCCAAAACGCTCACAGTCCGGGCAGCCCGGCTACCAAACTGATCTAACAGCAGCTACAGCTGTCAGCAGTTTACTTCACTGTCCATCATAAACTCTGTAAATCACAGAGAGTTGAGGCGGAGCAGCCGGAGGACATCAGAGGGAAAACCAGAAAACATTTCCTCCATAAAATATGATCCAGTTTCACCAGAATCAGTGAAATAGTTGCTGCTGTGTGACTTAGTGCCGTAAAGCGTTACGTACTTCTCCCGACCCGGAGCCCAAAGTTACATAGTGTGAGAACAGACGTACGAATGACAGAGACAGCGTTCACCTGGTCACAGGTCAGTGTGGCATCACAGTGTTTAAAATCTTCATTACATATTCACAGATTCTGATTAATAGATTACCCAGAATCTGTGAATAGAGAAGAAGACGTCATTTCAAGATAAACCAGATATTTCCTGACAGATGTTGTTTCACACCCTGACCAATATTTAAATTCTCCTCTCATCAGTTACAGTAAGTGAGTTTAAAGTGTGAAAATAAAGCATATGATGATGATGTTAGTGTGTTTTAATTATAATAATAATGCATTTTATTTCATAGGCACCCAAGGACACCTTACGATAAATAAAAGTAGACAGCAAATAACAAAAAAAAACATAAAAGTACCAAATTACAAGAATACAACATTAAAGACAGGTTAGAATAGGACAATGCATTTGAATCAATCAGATGGAAAAGGGCATTTTACACAGGTGTTATTATTATATTATTGATGCATTTATGTGTTCATCACTTTGATTTAATTACTTCATACTTTGTTTATTTATTGATTCTGAGTAAATCTAATTTATTTGATTACATTTTGAATTATTAATCTGAATCTGTAACTTGTTACTACCAGCAATCAAGTAACTAGTAACTAAATATGTAATGCAGTACAAAGTATGTTTGTTATTTCTGTGTCTGCTCCTCTCTCTCTCTCTGTGTGTTTTCTATTTTCTGTCCTCTGTGTTTCTGCAGCTGCCGCCCGTCACTCTCAGTCTTTTGGCAGAAGGTCGGCTGGTGGGTGAAAGGACGCCGGGCTTCTCTCCAGCAGCAGCAGCAGTCAGCCATGGAGCTTCATCGTGCAGCACTGGGCGCCGTGTTCCTGCTCACTCTGCTCTCATCTGGTGAGTTTTCAAATCTGACCTCTAACTGCTTCTATCCAAATAAACTGAGTCTTTGTTTTTTGACTTTTTTTAATGTTTAGAGCAGCACACCTTTAGGTGTCAGTTATAAATCCCTCTGTTTATTTGATTTTTGTGCTCAAACATACACGATTTTCTGAACTTTTTCTTCTCAGTTATTTGCTTACAAGGTTAGAAAATCATCTTTAACGTCATGAAACATGTAGCACTAAAAGTCTGAGAGAAATCATGTAAACTCTGGAGCACGTAGTTGAATAATTAGTTCATTGACATCAAATTTGAACTCCTTTTTGAAGCAGAAATGTCCAAAATTCACTGATTTCAGTGTCTCTGATGTAAATATTCAATGTTTTCTTTCAGCTGGAGGAGTCTGAATAAGTTAACTTGGGCTTTTCAGAACTTTCAGACTTTTTTCATCATGAACACAATCATCAGATTCATGATAATGAAAATAAATGCTGCCCAATGAAGAATTAGTTCTAAATAATAACAACAAAATTACAGGATAAAATATAAACAATAAGTTTTTACTGGAACAGTGAGCAGATCTTATTAAACCGGTGGATGACCCTGGCTGAGCTTTGGTTTCATTAAAAGTGTTCAAATAAAAACAAACATGGCCGTGTGGTAAACTGGAAATGTTTAGACGGGAAATGTCTGCCAGCGAGTCGCAGTGTTCGATGGCAGCTGGTGTCAGAGCTGCAGCAGTGGAGGTGGTGGTAAGCACAGAGCAGCTGTCATGATGATGATACCCTGAAATATGACCGGCATGAAAGAATTCACACACACTCAGATCCTGTTTGTTTCCTGAGTCTGAGTGTGTGTGTGTGTGTGTGTGCTTCATGTACAGTATGTCACTGAAAACTGAACAAACTCTTTTACATTTTACATTAAATCACTTAATAAGTTAATAAATGTCTTGCACACAGGAAATATTTGTATTTTTGCAATTTAGTGTAATCCCACAGTGTGTTAAATATGTTCAGCTGTACTCGAGTATTTGTTCTGATTACGTTACTTCTGATCAAAAACTAACAAGTCAAGCAGCATCTGATATCACTGCCTAGTCCAGAAGCAGTCAGCCCAGCTCGGCGTCTGTCTTTCAGCCTTTTATTTCACCAAGCTCTCACCAACCACTAAAAGTCAGTCCTCTTCGCTCTCTTCTCCTCTGCCATTATGTCCATAAAGGCTGACAACATTAACATTGTTAACATTGTGTGTGTGTGTCAGAGTGCTGGGGCAGGAACGAGGAGGAGCGTCTGATCAACTACCTGTTAAAAGAGCGAGGATACAACAAAGAGCTGCGTCCCGTCGAGAGGCAGCAGGACGCCGTCGATGTTTACCTGGCACTCACACTCTCCAACCTCATCTCTCTGGTACAGGCCGGCAAATTGGTGTATATGTAAACATATGACATCTATAGCACGTTTAAAACAACACGAGCGCTTTAGAATAAACAAAAATAAAGTTAATAAAACACAACATGATGTCTCAGAAATGAAGCGGAGGGCGGGATGAAAAGTTGTTTGTTCTCCTTCATTTGTAGAAAGAAGTAGACGAGACACTGCTGACGAACGTATGGATAGATCACGTAAGTAAATGAGGCAACTTTTTCTTCTTGAATACTTTATGTACAATAATAATTGACGTGTGTTTGTGTGTGTGTGTGATGATAGACGTGGACGGACTACCGGCTGTCGTGGAATGTGACAGAGTTTGACGGCATCGAGATGCTTCGCCTGCCCTCCAACATGGTGTGGCTGCCGGAGATTGTGCTGGAAAACAAGTGAGATTCAGTTTCCTTTGCTTCTTGTGTGGAGCCCTGAGACATTACGTCCTTATAACTTTAGAGTTAGCACCCCAAACTTGCATTGAGAAGTAATTGTTGTTGTGAAGCTGATAAACTGCAGACAGAAAGCTGATCTGTATCATTGCAAACGTTTTCGTGGTGTTCCCCAAGGTTCAATCCTTGGTCCTCTTCTGTTTGCCTTGTATGTGCCTCCACTTTGACAGATAATAAGACACTTTAAAGTGAACTCATATCACTGCTGTGCAGATCTCATCTATAAATCCTGGATGGGAGATATTTCCCACAGACTCAAGTGTCTTTGCGGCTCTTTGAACTCTTTCTATGAATTCAAGGTTTCTCTGGTCCAGGCTCTGACTCTGAATCAACATGTCGAGTGTTCGTTTGTGTTTTTCAAGCTAAGAAACCTCACTGAGCTTGAGTCCATTGTGTCTCATGTAAAAATGGATTCCCGTTTTTATTTTGTCCCGTCTCTCTATTATTCTATTCTAACTCCTTCTTCACCTCGCCTCTGCAGCACATCCATGCTTTCTTTACAAGTGGTGCAAACCGCTGCTGCAGAGATCGTGCCGGTTTTTAGTTTCTCTTCACTTGCTTGCCACCAAATTTAGAATTATATTTAAGGTTTGCTGTGAAAGACAGACTCATAGTATGATTTTTCACAGTGCCTGCAGAAGTTTTGGACAGAATAATCTCACCTCTAGGTCCGTTTAGTAGCTGTTCTGGAGCTTTCGATAATATGATCGATGATGATCAACACTTCCGTGAGATTGTTTTGGCAGTGCAGAATATTTAGCTCGACTTGTACCAACCTATAAGAGTGTTGTGTGTAATCCTACCTGACTTGTCTCTCCGCCAGTAACGATGCCCAGTTCCAGGTGGCCTACTACAGTAATGTACTGGTCGATTCTACTGGTCTCTGCTACTGGTTACCTCCCGCCATCTTCCGCTCCTCCTGCTCCATCAACGTCAACTACTTCCCCTTCGACTGGCAGAACTGCACACTCAAATTCACGTAAGAAACTCAAATCAATCCGTTTTACCTGATGTATGTCTTTAGACAAAGACATCACAAATAATCGAGGTTTAGCAGAAGTCAGTCCATCATTGTTTTTCCTCATGTGTTCCAATGTATAAACTCCCTTTTCCATGTTGCTTTGCAGCTCCCTGACCTACAATGCCAAAGAGATCAGGATGCTACTGAAGGAAGAAGCAGATGAAACCAGCAAATGGACGGTGGAGTGGATCATCATTGACCCTGCTAGCTTTACAGGTAATAATCCTCCCAAACTCACACACTTGTTGGCTGATATTATCTCAAAATCAGTTACCTTTGTTGATAGAAAAGGATTAGGACTGTCTCTTGTCCTCTGTGTTGATCTTGCTGCTCTTCAACAGAGAACGGCGAGTGGGAGATCATCCACCGTCCGGCCAAGAGAAACACCTACAAGCACATTCCCATGGAGAGCAACAAGCACCAGGACATCACCTTCTACCTCACCATCAAACGCAAACCTCTCTTCTACATCGTCAACATCATCATCCCCTGTGTGCTCATCTCCTTCCTGGCCTCGCTCGTCTACTACCTGCCCGCTGACAGTCAGTGCACGTTCACCTCTTCAACGGATCAGTTCATACCATAACACTAGTTTCTCGCTTACTTCTAATATTTGGTGTTGGGTCGTGCAGGGACTTATGGAGACGTATGGTGTGTGTGTGTGTGTGCAGGTGGTGAGAAGATGACCTTGTCCATCTCGGTCCTGCTGGCTCAGTCTGTCTTCCTGCTGCTGATCTCTCAAAGGCTGCCTGAGACGTCCATGTCTGTTCCACTTATTGTCAAGTAGGTAATGCACACACACACACACACACATTAATAATAATAATAACAACAATAAAGAACATAAATTTGACAGCAATCTGGCACATCGTGTAAGATGCTGTCTGCAGGGCCTGAAGATGACGACCATCCAGTGTTGGTTTCTGGCCTTCTCCCTTGCCCACAGACATTTCTTGTGATTCTCTGAATCTTTTAATGATATTATGAACTGTAGACGCTGAAATCCACAGATTCTTAGTTGTCATAGTACGTTGAGACACATTGTTCTTAAATTGTTGCACTGTTTCACAGAGTGCTGAACCCTCTCCCCATCTTTACTTCACAAAGACTTTTTTTCAGACCCAATCATGTTACTAACCTGTTGACGGTTAACCTCATTCATTGTGAGATGTTCCACCAGCAACTTGGAGCTTCAATGTTCTGCAAATCATCACATACACACACAGTGTGACAACTTAAAATGCGAACCTACACTGCTCACAAAAAGTTCAGGATATTCATTTTACAGGTGAACTTAATTTGACCTTCTCTAAACTTTGTCCAACTGTTCAGTGTTTCAGTACTTATTGCAGAACATGCTGTTCTCTAACAAACAAGTGTCTGATCCATGAATGTTCCACTGAATGTTCAGCTTCAGTGACAGTTTGTATTTAAACAGTCCTCTTCATCGTGCTGTTCACATTTTGACTTCATGACACCAAGACGACATCTGACAGTCCATCAGCAGTACCTGGTCAGTGTGAGGCTTCAAACAAGAAGCACTCAGAGGGAGGTCAGCACACAGTGTGACACTGAGTGTCATAAAATCACTGCAGCATGAACTTTTTACATTGTGTGTCTCACAGATATTTGATGTTCATCATGGTGTTGGTGACGGTGGTGGTGTTGAACTGTGTGGTCGTTCTCAACCTGCACTTCAGGACACCGAGCACACACGTCATGTCTGATTGGACCAAGAAGGTAACACACACACAAACACACACACACATATATCTATGCACCGTCTGCAGTGTTAACCACACTGCTGTTGTTGTTTGTCTTCTGCGTCCAGTTCTTCCTCGAGCAGCTGCCCCGCCTCTTGCGTATGTCCCGCCCCGCAGAGGCGGAGCCATACTGGGATGGAGCGTTGCCACGGCGATCCAGCTCAGTGGGCTACATCACCTCGGCAGAGGAGTACTACAGCGTCAAGTCCCGCAGCGAGCTGATGTTCGAGAAACAGTCAGAGAGACACGGACTGATGACACGAACCACACACGCAGCAAGTGCGTCCAATGATATAAAAAAAACATGAACATAACAAACAACGTCACTTTTTGAGTGGCAGATAGTTGCTGGTTTACACATCCATTGTAAGATTCAGTCTTTTAGCTCTGTGTTTGGTCTCTACCAACTCCTGAGAGAAATCTGAGGCTCTTCAGTATGGGGTCCCGTTTGTAAAGTGTCACGTTTTTGCACATTTACATTTGTCAACTTGTCAAATTTGGAATATTTAAATCCAAATGTTACACCTAAATGTTGAATTTAAATCTAAATGTTAGATCTAAATGTTAAATCTAAATCTAAATGTTAAATCTAAATTTAAATGTTGACTCTAAATCTAAATGTTAAATCTAAATGTTAAATCCAAATCTAAATCTAAATGTTAAATCTAAATCTAAATGTTAAATCTAAATCTAAATGTTAAATTTAAATCTAAATCTAAATGTTGAATCTAAATGTTAAATCTAAATCTAAATGTTAAATTTAAATCTAAATGTTAAATCTAAATCTAAATGTTTCGGGTGAAACTAAATATTTAACTAACATGCTAATTCAAATGCCGGTAACCGGAAGTACCAAAATAAAAGCTTGAGGAGGTCAGAGTGTGTTTATAGTGGCAAATAATGAATAAAACCCATCTTATCCGGGGAAATGGACTCTTGGACATGGATTATCGTGATAATAACTACCTAAAAATATAGACAATCAAAAATTCACACCAGTTTTTTAAACATTGTTTGAAGCTAAATGTGACAAAATGTTGCTGTTATCTCAGTGTGAGCCGCTTTACAAATGACACCCCATACTTCAGCTGGTAAGTGCTCTGCTATGATCACCAGCTAGTCCACACTAACTACACTATGATACACTTCACTACATTCTACAAAGGTTACTGATGAGGTTAAAATATTACAAACACTTATCAAAACGCTGAAAAATGCTGGAACAATGAGTTCTTCTCATCGTTTGCGAGAACTGGGATGTTATCACGGCTCTGTTATCAACACTGTGTGTTTTTTTTCCTTTGTGTGTGTAGTTGTGAAGCCACAGGAAGACGGAGGTGTGACAGATCAGTTGTATGCGGAGATCAAGCCGGCTGTGGACGGAGCAAACTACATCATCAAACACATGCGCAACAAGAACGACTACAACGAGGTGAGACGGAGAGGAGAACAGTATGATGTAAAGTGCTGTAGATGTTCAATGGTTCAATGTCCACCTTGGGCTGTAAACTCCGGGTGTCCACATACTTTTGGCCATGTGTGTAAATCAAACATGTAAGTTAGAAGGCAAACATCGACCCCGTCGCTGTCTTCACAGGAGAAAGATAACTGGAGCGGGATCGCTCGAACCGTGGACCGACTCTGTCTCTTCTTGGTTACCCCGGTGATGACCTTTGGCACCATCATCATCTTCCTCATGGGAATCTGTAACCACCCTCCACACCTGCCCTTCAAAGGAGACCCCCACGATTACAGAGAGGAAAACCCACGCCTGCTGTAACACACACCAGCTGTTTAAAAAGTTTGTTCCTTCTTAATTGTTTTTGTTTGAGAACTCCTCCAGCTGCATAACTCTGTGTGTTTTTACTTACATTTGAAGTGAAGAACTACATCAGTATATTACTGTTTTTATTCTATTTGTGTGCTTTGAATAAACATTTACACTCAGCCGACATCTTTGATTTTATGTTTGCTTCTGTTTCTTCTTGAGTTGACTCTAAATCACCGGTAAGTGTGAATGTGTGAATGTACCACTGGGATAAACTCCATCCACCCCGTGATCCTGATAAAGATGAACGATTAAAGAAAGAAAATGGTGTTGAATAATCCACTCCTACATACATTATAATCAGTTTGAAATTTGTTTGTACAGTTTTGAAAACTTCAAGACAGATCTGAGTTTTGGGATCCAATGAAATGTTTTAAAAACAGCTTAGAAATAATTGAAACTATCTTCATATTCAGTATCATATCTTTTGAAAACAAATTTAAACCCTCAAAGCTTTAAATTTTCTTGAGATATAAAGGAATGACAGACACACGCAGATTTGTAACTTCCTGTAAAAGGAGATCAGGGAGGAAACCTCAGAGTGTTACTGTTCATTTAGTTGCCGCCAACAGAGAAGACAGAAGAAATGTGAATGCTGAGTCAGGGTGAGTGTTAATCCTTTTTTTAAATTATTATTATGATGGGCGGTTTGATCCCCGACTCCTCCAGTCTGCATGTCGAAGTGTCTTTGGGCTCCTTTCGGGCTGTGCCATCCGTTAGAAAAATTAGGATTTATACTGCGGTTCAGATGATTTAACTCATATAATGTGTGTTTCCTGTTTTTTGCATGTCTCGTGCACTTCCCTTATTTTGGACTGTGTTTTACTGAGGATGGCAGGGAGAGATAATTATAAATCAGTAGTTCAAGGACACGAGAGACAAGGACGTGAGACGTGTCGTTTTGGACAAGAAACATGTTCATTACTAAGCGGAAAACCAAAAAAGGAAAGTGTTATTGGGGAGGTGTCAGAGACAGCAAATTTTGAGAAAATTGTATAAGAACCGGTGTCAGAGACAGCAAATTTTGAGAAAATTGTATAAGAACCAATTGTTAGAGCTCCTTGAGGAGCCTTTTCTCTGTAACCGTTTTTGTGTGTTGCACTGTTAAACGCTCCTTCTTGTACAAGAATAATAAATTCAACTTAAACTTTGATACTTTGAATCCAGTCCTCCTCATTCAAGGGTTTTTCCTTAAAAATTCTTCTAACACTATCGGTGTGTGAGTGGTTGGAAGACTAGAAAGGAGAAATATAAATACAGTCATGAGTCTGTTTCAGTTCATACGCATACGTGTGCAAGTTTTGCTTCCTGTTTGTGGCTCTTGAACAAACCTTCTTTTTCTTGATTCCTGTGTTCTGAGCTCACAGTCAGTGTTACTGTTTCACCTCTCAGACTGACTGAAGTCCAGAAGATGGATGTTCATGTGGAGGAAGAGGAGGACAGAGCAGAGTCTCCAGGATCCAGCTGTCTGTCTATGAAGAGTGACCGGTCCAAAGGTCTTTCTCCAGACTTCAGTGATGAACCTGGACCCTCAGACACAAAGTAAGAGAACTGTTTTTACTGTAAACTGACCTGATGAAGATGATGCATTGATGATGAAAACAAAATGCTCAAAGATTTATATTCATGATGCTGAACGATGAGTGCAGATTCTTTTTCAAAGTTCAAAGGTCCACTTACTAATGATTAACAATGTGCAATTTGAAACATTAGTAAGTGGACCTTTGAGCTCAGATTCTCTCCACCATATATTGTTCCTGAAGATGAAGAACAAACATCCATGGGCAGCACTGATGCCGATAATAAAGGGGCAGAAAATGTTCAAATGTAACTTTGGATCCTTGAAATGTCTTCACAGAGAGAGGAAGAGGAGTCATGTTCCTGTGGAGGAAAGATCCAGAACAAGACGTGGACTGCAGACAGCCAGTCAGACCAGCACTGTCCAAAGTAAGACTGTCCATCTTTACAATGTGACCTGCTGCATTTCATCACATTATGTTTATTTAGAGACTTACAGTGAGTTCATTCAGCCATGTGGAAACAACCCAAAAACTGAAGAATCATCAAAGTCCATCAGCTTCATCAAATGAGCTGAACAGCTTCAAGTGCTACATTTAATTTTTGAGTTTTCAGGCTGAAGATGAACATGGACAGTTTCTGTTGCACTGATGTCAGTATGGAGCTTGTGTAGGATGATCCTAAGACATTCAAGTACCAGTAACTTGAGTCAGAATCAAGCAGCCACTAGTAACCAGTGAAGGGCGCTAAGGGTGTACTGTGGGGGCACTTGGGTAAGTTGAAGCAGTGTTGTAGTTCTCAGGATCAGTTTTGGTCCAGAGACCACATTTTAAATGTCTTGGTCTCATCTCCGAAATGACTCGGTTTCAGGCAAAGAGGACTCTGGATTTTATTTCAAAACCAGTCAAGACCACAACTGTGAGGACAAAAACTTCATCTTCACCTACCCAAGTAGGCGACCTACTGTCTACAGGTCTACACAACAAGACATAAATATATATTATTTAATAGGTGGGTCAGTTTAAATATTACAGTGAGGAAGGAACAGCCATGATAATCTGGTCCGATGAAGAGCTGCTGAGGTTCAGCCTGTCACCTCTGCTGTCAATCAAACATGTACACCAACACAAAGAGAGAGGCTGAGAGAAAAGGAAGCAGTTCTGATGTTCAACCAAAACTGGACTTTAGAACATTTGTTTCTCCATATGTTCTTATGTTGATCTTTTTTTTTTGGTTTAGTCTCAAACTTGTTTCTCTGTTTCAGTGAGTGGTGGTCTGCAGGAGGTTTTAGATGAACATAAGATCAGTCTGAAGACCAGATGTGAACGTGTGACTGAAGGAAGTGATGAAACAGGAAGTGGAACCCTCCTCAACAGGATCTACACTGAGCTCTACATCACAGAGGGACAGAGTGAAGAGGTTCATACCCAACATGAGGTGAGGCAGCTTGAGCAGTTCAAGCAAGAAGAAGGAGACCTCCATGACACTCCCATCAAAATGCCACGACATCTTTAAGCCTTACCTGACCAACAGAGACACATCAGAGTCGCTCTGACCCACGGCGTCGCTTGGCGTGGAAAAACCTTCTCAGTGTCTGAAGTTCACTCTGGACTGGGCAGAGGCTCGGAGAACACGATGTCAGTCTTGGTGGTTCTGCTCTCGTTCAGGGAGCATGAACTGATCAAAGATGAGCGGTTCAGTTTCTCACGCTGGCTCCATGTTTTCCATCCAACATTACAGAAGGTCACAGCAGAGAAGCTCGCTGTCTGTAAACTTCTGTTCATCTTGACGGCCTGGATGAAAGCAGACTTTCACTGGATTTCAACACAAAAGCTCGTGTCTGTGTCACACAGGAGTCCTCAGTCAGCGGCTGTTGACAAGCCTCATCAGGGGAATCTGCTTCCCTCGGCTTCATCTGGATAACTTCCCGACCTGCAGCAGCCAATCCGATCCCTCCTTCATGTGTTGACAGGGTAACAGAAGTACGAGGCTTCAATGACGCTCAGAAGGAGGAGTACTTCAGGAGGAGAGTCAGTGATGAAGATCTGTCCCGCAGAATCATCTCACACATCAAGACCTCCAGGAGCCTCCACAATCATGTGTCTGATCCCCGTCTTCTGCTGGATCACTGCTACAGTTTGGACCACATGTGACCACAGACCCGAGAGAGAGGCTGCCCAGACCCTGACTGACCTGTACTCACACTTCCTGCTGGTTGCAGACAAGAGGAAGAAAGAAGAAGTAAACGATGAAGAACATGAGACGAGTCCACAGGAGCTGGCGGAGGCTGACAGGGAAGTTCTTCTGAAGCTGGGGAGGCTGGCGTTGAACAGCTGGAGAAAGGAAACATCATGTTCTACCAAGAAGACCTGGAGCACGTGTGGCTCGGATGTCACAGAGCCTCGGTGTACTCAGGGTTTGTACAGATCTTCAAAAGAGAGAGTGTGATCTTCCAGAAAACAGTTCTCGCTTTTCATCTGAGCGTTCAGGAGTCTGGCTGCAGTCTACCTGTTCCACTGTTACACCAACAGAAGACAGAGGTACTGGGGAGTCTCTGGGAAAGACTTCAAAGACAGTGACTCAAAACCAAAGTCTTTACTAGAGAGATCTTTGGTATTTTTATGATAGCCATCCACCATCTCTGGGTAGTTCCTAAAGAAAGCATGCAGAAATCCCTTCAAAGTGAAATGGTCACCTGGACCTGTTTGTTCGCTTCCTTCATGGCTCTTCTCTGGAGTCCAACCAGAGACTCTTAGGAGGCCTGCTGGGTCCGACGACAACAGTCCAGAAATCATCCAGAGAGCCATCAACACCTGAAGGGAGATGAAAGTTGATAGGTATCTCTCCTGACAGAAGCATACAAATCTTCCACTGTCTGATGGAGATGAAACGATGACTCAGTCCATCGGAGATCAACGAGTTCCTGAAGTCAGAGAACAGATCAGAGAAGAAACTCTCTGAGATCCACTGCTCAGCTCTGCCTCATGCTGCAGATGTCAGAGAGAGGTTCTGGATGGTTGGACCTGCAGAGTATTACAACACATCACGGGACCTCAGGGACGACGGAGACGATTCCAGCTGTGAGGAACTGCAGAAAGGCTGTGTATCCAGATGTGATTAACATTATAAATCAGTGTAGATTAGCAGTTAGTTTAGATATTCACAATATAAAATTCTTCTTATTAAAATTTTTTCTCTTGTTGTAAACATTATATTGCAGTTTTTGATTTGTCCACAATGTTCTTGAGCCATTCAAATGCTGAGTGCACAATGTTGATTTTTTCAGTTGTTGTGTTTTAAAGCTGCCAAGTTAATCAACTATTATCATTCTTTAATTTTCTAATATTGATGCTCAGTTGGTAGAGCATCCGCCCCATGTACAAAGGCTCAGTCCTTGCTGCTGGGTTTCGAATTGCCCTGTGGCCCTTTGCTGCATGTCATTCCCCGTTTCTCTTCTCCCCACAATTCTGTCATCTTCAGATGTCTTTGGTCAAATAAAACTTGAAAAGGCCAAAAAATATCTTTAAAAAAATTAATAATTTAATTTGTAAACTTTATAAAACAGATTAAGGAGGTGGTGACTGAGGTTTTATTAGTGTTATTTGATCACAACATACAGCAGTGTTTTACAGTTAGCAATGAATTCAGTAAGGTTATTATTACCTGAGGACATTCTGGAAGCTGCCTTATATAATCACAAATTCAGGTAATACCTGTTTCTACCACTACACTCCAGAGTTTAAAATAAGACCCGTCTCATTTTCTGCAGGAGATGTCTGAAGTTCTGTTTTTATATTTGCTTAATGGCTCTGGAGCGTGCATACATCCTTAGATTAGATTAGATTAGATTAGATTAGATTAGATTAGATTAGATTAGATTAGATTAGATTAGATTAAAGCTAACAAAAGATTAAACATCTGCAGGTGAGACAAAGTGATGAGAACAAATGTTTTCATTTCAAACAGTCAGATAAGATGATCTGAAGCAATGATGTGAAGAGCAAATGTTCATCAAAGCAGGACATGTCAAACTGTTTTAATATCAAATGCATGAAGTGAATATAAAGTGTCCTCTGACATAATGACATGTTTTGAATTATGTGTTTTCACAGACTTTCTGACTGTAAACTCTCAGAGAGTCACTGTGAAGTCGTGGCCTCAGCTCTGAAGTCCAACCCCTCCCATCTGACAGAGGTGGACCTGAGTTACAATGACCTGACGGATTCAGGAGTGGAGACACTGTGTGCTGGCCTGGAGAGTCCAAACTGTAGACTGCAGACTCTGAGGTCAGTTCACTGACTGTAGTTAGTTTTTTTGTACATATTCAGCATTCGCCTGATCACAAATCTGAAGAAATTTCAACTTTTTCAGAAATGTTTTTTTTGAAATGGTTGAACCATTGTTATATAAGCCGCAGCCTAACAGATGCCAAAACGTCACAATGAAGCATCCTCTGTTTGGGGATTGAAAAAAAAAAGCCATAGGTCCTTGAGATCCTTGAAAGTTTGTGAAATTGACTGTTTTCCTTGTTGATCTACAGTGCAGGAATAGTAACTCAAAGGGGAAATTTGATCCTAAACAGTCTTTAACTTTGGTAGACAAACAATTGATTTATCTAAATCAGACTCTTAAATCCCATGTAGCTGCTATTTCAAGACAGACTTGAACAAACATAGACCTTTTAATATACCTATTAAGACAACATATAAGTGAGATGGGCATTTAATAAATAATAAATGCTTTCAGTTAAAAATATCCAATTTCATGTGATCCGCTAATCAGAGACTTGACTGATATCAGCAGCATGTTATTAATCTGTGTCGACATGAATGTTGTCTGAATGTTGTGCTGACGTTTGGATGGTGTCTGTAGAAGGCTGACATTATGATGATCCACAATAACACAATGACAAAGTCACTCTACTCATTTTAGAGAAAAGCTCATTGATTAGGACATAGTAATGTTGAGCTGCACATTTCAAACCTGAACACATCTGATTGGATTATAAATGGATTTTTATCAACATCATTTATTCTTTATTCAGATTGGAGGAATGCAGTTTGTCAGAGATCAGCTGTGCTTCTGTGGTCTCAGCTCTGAAGTCCAACCCCTCCCATCTGACACAGCTGGACCTGAATCTGAACGACCTGGAGGATTCAGGAGTGAAGCTGTTGTGTGATTTTCTGGAGAGTCCACACTGTAGACTGAAGACTCTGAGGCCAGACACCATTTTTTACATCTGAAATATTGCCAATGTCTTTTGTTCACATTTCTCCAAAATTCATCCTGATATGTGTAGCATCTTTGTAAACTTTGGGATCTTGAGTAGAATCTTGGATGAATTTCTGTGGGTTTTTCTTTGTGTTTGGCTGCACAACATTTGTTTGTATAGATGGAGCCACTGGTGGAACTGCAGAGTTCAAGAGTCACTCCATCTTTTTCTTTGTCATTTACAGTTTTGAACCTGCATCCTGTTGGGTTCAGGTGTTTGGAGTTTCCATTTTCTAAACTTCTACTTTCTAAAACCTTCTTCAGCTCTGAATGGATTATTAAACATTGAATGATTTCAAGCAGGAACATTGTCTTCTAAACTTACATAATTTATTCTTTATTCAGATTGAGGAGCTGCAGGTTGTCAGAGCTCAGCTGTGCTTCTCTGGCCTCATCTCTGAAGTCCAACCCCTCCCATCTGACAGAGCTGGACCTGAGTGACAACAACCTGCAGGATTCAGGAGTGAAGCTGCTGTGTGATTTTCTGGAGAGTCCACACTGCAGACTGAAGACTCTGAGGT
Organism: Larimichthys crocea; assembly: GCF_000972845.2. Taxonomy (NCBI): domain Eukaryota; kingdom Metazoa; phylum Chordata; class Actinopteri; family Sciaenidae; genus Larimichthys; species Larimichthys crocea. The sequence goes on from NC_040033.1 coordinate 542,412, forward strand.
CAGTTCACTGACTCTCTGGTACTATTGTAGATCTGATGTAACTTTTCCTCAGTTCATATTTTCATGTTTCTTTATTGAATTTAGTCTGCAGTCACAAAAGACTTGCACGCGCACACACACATACAGACTTGACTGAGATCAGCAGCATGTTATTATTCTGTGTTGACATGAATGGTTGTCTGTATGTTGTGCTGACATTTGGATGATGTCTGTAGAAGGCTGACATTATGATGATCCACAATAACACAATGACAAAGTCACTCTACTCATTTTAGAGAAAAGCTCATTGATTAGGACATAGTAATGTTGAGCTGCACATTTCAAACCTGAACACATCTGATTGGATTATAAATTGATTTTTATCAACATCATTCATTCTTTATTCAGATTGATGGACTGCAGTTTGTCAGAGATCAGCTGTGCTTCTCTGGCCTCAGCTCTGAAGTCCAACCCCTCCCATCTGACAAAGCTGAACCTGAGAGGAAACAAGCTGCAGGATTCAGGAGTGAAGCTGCTGTGTGATTTTCTGGAGAGTCCACACTGCAGACTGAAGACTCTGGGGTCAGACACCATTTTTTACTTCTGTGCTGAGATTAATATGATGTGAAAGTTGTGCTGACACTAAACTGCAGACATCAGGCTGATATTATACTGATCCACACTGAGTATCTGAATGCTAAAGTCTGTTTTCTTCTTCTGTGGTTTAGTCCATTGACTGTGGCAGAGCATATATTAAAGAACATATCTTTGTTTAAAGAAAACACAAAAAAACACAAAAACAGATTAAATAAATCATCTCTATTTCAACAGTCATACAATAACAAATATATTCAGTATTTTCTTTTTCCATCATTTTGATGAAGCTATATGATGCTTATACTGACTGAATAGTTTAAACTGAACATGCTTTGATTTTATGACTCCACTTTTCCTCAAAGAAATATTGTTGATGTCTTTTGTTCACATTTCTCCAAAATTCATCCTGACATATTTGTCATCTTTGTAAACTTTGGGATCTTGAGTCTTAATTTCTGTCATTAATATTAATGAGAGCTCTTTGTCACTTTTTGTATTTGACAGTTGTGAAAAAGCATCCTGTTGGGTTCAGGTGTTTGGAGTTTCCATTTTCTAAACTTCTACTTTCTAAACCTTCTTCAGCTCTGAGCAGATTATTAAACATTGTATGATTTCAAGCAGGAACATTGTCTTCTAAACTTGCATCATTTATTCTTTATTCAGATTGGAGCACTGCAGTTTGTCCAAGATCAGCTGTGCTTCTCTGGCCTCAGCTCTGAAGTCCAACCCCTCCCATCTGACAGATCTGTACCTGGGTGACAACAACCTGAAGAATTCAGCAGTGAAGCCTCTGTCTGATCTTGTGGAGAGTCCACACTGCAGACTGCAGACTCTGTGGTCAGTAGAGGGTTGCAGTCAGTCCATGTTGGTCTCAGCAGTATTGTACTAAACACAGTTAGTATCAAAGCACAGATCCAGTATTTCCTGTAAACCTCCGACCTTCTCAGCGGCTGCTTTCCTCAGTGAAGCTGTGAGAGGAGAACGGTGACAGGCTTCAGGATTGGACAGAAAGACAGAGAGAGAGAGAACAGTCAGCCAATCAGATGAGCCAGAAGCTCGTTGTGATCATGTGTTTTTGGTTGATGTGAAGACGACTGTTGTTGTTGTGTTCATTTTTTAACTCTAACAGCAGTAAATCCATCAATAAAGTGAGCAGTGAATGTCTCTGTTTCTGCACTGATGATGCGTTCAGGGACTGTCAGCACTTTATTTCCACTGTGTACTTGAGTGAAATGTGCAGAGTCAACAGACTTGATGCAGGTCTGTGAGCTTCAGTCCAACACGTTAACATGAGAGCTGACAGGAAGCTGGCTAC